>NW_028319427.1:702500-1002500 GCF_062004578.1 Staurois parvus
TACTGCAAATGTGTTTTTGGTTGCCGTCTCATCGAACAGATTTCTCATGACTACTGTCCTGGCTGGAAGTAAGGGCAAATCTCCAAACTCTGACAGAGGCTGTAACCCTTCACAGCTCTTTCCATAACAAAGTAACAGTTCTGGCTGGAGCAGGGGCGGACTGACAACTAATGGGGCCCCCGGGCAATAGGGGATCATGGGGCCCCTGTGTCCTTGCCCAAACTCAAAAAAGCCTATGAAAAAGGTACCAGGGGCATCTCATGGGGCCCCCTACTGACCCCGGGCCCTCGGGCAGTGCCTGAGTTTCAAAATTGTCAGTCCGCCCCTGGGCTGGAGGTTTTACCACCCCCCCTCACCACCACTGTAATAGTGTACAGATGGAGTAATGCAGATCTAGATAAAACCCAATAACCTTTAATGAGTTAATGTGATTTACTTCATTTCACGCCCCACCACTGCACTCTCACGTGTGAAAGCTTCTAGGAGATTTCAGTGATCGGGGTTGGATCTACTTTAATATACATGTAATAATAGCAAAGTCAGCAGGGGGTTCTGAGAGATCATGGCTCGGAGTCTTGTCATGCTGGAATATAAGTGTCAATGTGACGGAGTGCGGTCAGTAGATGGCAGAAAAGGATTACGAACTTGTCTCTGGCGACCTCACTAGACTCTGAGGACACCGAATTTCAACATGCTGGCTATATTAACACTTTCCTTCTAGATGATGATTTCCACCTTCTAAATGGTGATTTCCTAACAATGTTCCAGGCATAAAAGTATGGTATTCATATTCATACATACGTCATATGGCCAAAGGGTTTTGGTAAAGTATCTGACCCTCACGCCTCAAATGACCGATTTCAGGTGTCTCCCGTAAAAGGTTCGGTTAATACTTCAGCATACAAAGACCTTTTAGACAATTGTGCTCTTTCAACCTTGTTAGTAGCAGTTTGGGGAAGGCCCTGCCATGATTGTGTCCCTGTATTCAAAGCCAGACATGGTTTTATGAGTTTGGTGTGGGGGAAGTTGAGTGGCCTTCAGAGGGCCCTGACCTCAACCCTATTGAACACCTTCTGGATAATTTGGAATGCCGACTGTGAGCCAGGCCTTCTCATTCAACATCAGCAACTGACCTTAAAAACTCTTTTGGTTGAATGGGCACCTTCCAGAATCTTGTGGAAAGCCTTTGGTGTATAGGATCTTTAATGGCCTGCACAGAAACCTGACCTTAAACATACTGAATACCTTTGGGATGAATTGGAACACCAATTGCAAGCTGGGAATTCTTGTACAACCTCACAAATGTGCGAAATTCCCACAGACACCCTTTAAAATCTTGTGGAAAGTCTATGGTGCGGAGGATCTTGGATGACCTGCACAGAACCCTGACCCTAAATATACTAAACACCTTTGGGATGAATTGGAACACCAATTGCGAGACAGGATTTTTTGTCCTACATCAGGTCTTGACTTCACAAATGGGAGAAATTCCCACAGACACCCTCTAAAATCTTTTGGAAAGCCTTTGGTGTAGAGGATCTTGGGTGACTTGCACAGAAACCTGACCTTAAACCTACTGAACACCTTTGGAATGAATTGGAACATCAATTGCGAGAAAGGACTTCTTGTTTAGCATCAGGTCTTGACCTCACAAATGGGAGAAATTCCCACAGACACCCTCTAAAATCTTTTGGAAAGCCTTTGGTGTAGAGGATCTTGGGTGACTTGCACAGAAACCTGACCTTAAACCTACTGAACACCTTTGGAATGAATTGGAACATCAATTGCGAGAAAGGACTTCTTGTTTAACATCAGGTCTTGACCTCACAAATGGGAGAAATTCCCACAGACACCCTCTAAAATCTTTTGGAAAGCCTTTGGTGTAGAGGATCTTGGGTGACTTGCACAGAAACCTGACCTTAAACCTACTGAACACCTTTGGAATGAATTGGAACATCAATTGCGAGACAGGACTTCTTGTTCAACATCAGGTCTTGACCTCACAAATGGGTGAAATTCCCATAGACACTCTCTAAATTATTGTGGAAAGCCTTTAGCGTAGAGGATTTTGGGTGACCTGCACAAAACCCTGATGTTAAACCTACTGAATACCTTTGGGATGAATTGGAATACCAATTGCGAGACAGGATTATTTGTCCAACATCAGGTCCTGACCTCACAGATGGGGAAAATTCCCACAGACACCCTCCAAAATCTTGTGAAAGCCTTTGGTGTAGAGGATCTTGGGTGACATGCACAAAACCCTGACCTTAAACCTACTGAATAAGTTTGGAATGAATTAGAATACCAATTGCGAGACAGGATTTTTTTGTCCAGCATCAGGTCCAGACCTCACAAATGGTCAGGGTTTTGTGCAGGTCACCCAAGATCCTCTACACCAAAGGCTTTCACAAGATTTTAGAGGGTGTCTGTGGGAATTTTCCCCACGTGAGACCTGCACAAAACCCTGATGTTAAACCTACTGAACACCTTAGGAATGAATTGGAACACTAAGTGAGAGCTAGGAATTCTTGTCCAACATCAGGTCTTGACCTCACAAATGGGCAAAATTCCCACAGACATCCTCTAAAATCTTGTGGAAAGCTTTTGGTGTAGAGGACCTTGGGTGACCTGCACAAAACCCTGACCTTAGTCTTACAGAAAGTAGTCCGGGTCAAATCCATAGTCAAAAGACAGACAGAGTTCAGAGAGTAGTTCAAAGTCCAATCTGAAGCTGGCAAGGTGGTGATCAGGCTAAGGTAAAAGTCAGGTAAAACGAGAACTTGAAACACGTGTTGCAAACACTGTCACAAGCATGACACTATGGGCTTTGCAGGCTTAAAACTGTTTTGGACTCCACCCGGAGGCTGTGTCTACAGCACTGCAGGTGGACAATCAGACAGGGAGAGTGCAGCTCAGCCAAAACTGAGATGCTAGAATGAGATCGGTGACTGTCATGCGTTACACACATTTGAGACCAAGTTGCTGCTTGGTGAAGAGGACCTAATGGGTCCATCAGCTGCCTCCTCACAAGGTCCTGAAGACTCCATCGGTGGAATGGTGAGGTCAGTGGTTATAAGCAGTGCCACGGAGGGTCATTTGACAGTACAGTAGATCAAGTTAAAATGCGCTCAGGAAAGTTTTGTTTTTTTTAAATGCGAGTGCAAGAGAGGGCTACAGATTCTTTCCTTGGTCGGGGTTCAAAAAGAATCAGAGCAATGACATTTTGGAGTCTTAGCCTTCCTATCAAGTCATATTTCTGTCCTGAGAGGCTCCCTTTAATTGGCTGTATTTAGTGATACCAACATCTCCTCCGTTTAAAACATTATCCTGCCTTTAAATTAGCACAGGGCTCTTCTATATCACCGGCACAGGGATCCTCAAGGGAAGCCGGAACCATTTGTGATGTATTTCAATGTATTAGCCACCGTGGGTACGCAACAGGAAGGGGACATGTACGGCTATACGGCCATTAATCTTCCATTAATTGTGAACGTAAGCATGATATACCTATATATCCATAATCTATCTCATCCTATCCCTTCGCTACAGGATGCGGCTGTGATGGATAGATGCCGTCGGAACTGTAACCGATACATTCTGACGAGGGACGCAAGATCACTTCATAAGCAGTTTTGCTGGGATGTATAGAAAGCCCTCGCTCAGCACGTCATGCCCTGAGATGTATAGGATTGTATTCATTATCCGCAGAACACTGGAAATAGCAGAAAAGATTAGATTTTATTACAATTTCGCTTTTTTTTATGAGCAGTTAATTACTTGGCAGGCAAGATCAAAATGATTTGCTCCCTGCACTGTCGTGATATTTTGATTTTAGAGCTGCTAAAAGGATGCTGAGATCCTGCATTTCTTCGCTTAAAGGGGAACTATAAAAAAAAAGGTTTTCCAACAGTTACTGACTGCTTGCCTCTTAGTCCTCCAACCTCCACCACCAGCTCTTGGTACCATGAAGAGATATACGACCTTATGGTAATTGTAACGGAACCGGTACCCGAGCGCACTTGGGTATATTCCGTTATCCCGCAGCTTCCGCTGTCCGAACACCATCCACGGACCACACTCTTGAAATCCCTCAGGAAAAAGACAGCACCCAGCTCTTCTTAAAACAGGAAGCCAACTCTTTATTTTAACACAAAAAAACAGAATATATACAAAGGGCGGGGAAAGACAACCAGGGACAAGAAACACCTCATCAGCCCACCCTATCAGTGGGAAGGGCTACAGTATAGGCAGGAAACACCTCATCACCCCTCCCCATCCAACCAAGACACAGGGATGAAGCACATGGCAAAGGACATTGACCAACCCCCACACCAATACACAAACAGTACATCCCATAATAGTTGGCTGGACAGGAAGACACAGCACAATGGGGGGTAGCACATGGCAAACAGACAATGGACAGCCATGTGGCCGAGAACAAAGGAACACACATTATACACAAGATTCAGACATTCACATACACACCCTGTACCCCTTAAACAGGCACAGGGTGGGTTAAACATAATGATTTGGGGAGATGATACAGAGGTCCCCCCACCCCCAAAAGTCACTCCCGTCACAGTATTCTTTATGTAAGACCCCTGCTCCAGGCAAGGGTTGAGGTTTCTCTCAGAGCTTGTATGGTGGAGTTTGGGATGACTGCAGTTATTCGGTCTTGGAAGTATCTTTTAGAAACCACCATTCGCATGTTTTTCCTGCACCAATGTAAGTGGGCACATTTCCCACTGGTTATCAGTGCAAGGGGTCATAAATAAAAGAGTGGATTGCTCCACTAACCGCCAATGTAAGGGGACACTTCTCCATCAGCCACCAATGTCAAGGAGCCTTCCTCCACTGATCAACAGAGTAAAAGAGTCCTTAACTGGTGAGCATCCATGTAAGGTTGCTTTTCTGCCAAAGACCACCAAAGTATAGGGGCATTACATAGAGAACCATTGTAAAAGGGGTACTTCCAGGGGCAGACTGACCATTTGGAAACTCAGGCACTGCCCGAGGGCCCTGGGTCAGTAGGGGGCCCCATGAGATGCCCCTGGTACCTCTTTTATAGGCTTTTTTGAGTTTGGGCAAGGACACAGGGGCCCCATGATCCCCTATTGCCCGGGGGCCCCATGAGTTGTCAGTCGGCCCCTGGGTACTTCTCCACTGACTGGTGGTGAGAGTCTATCCCTGGTCATGTAGGCAACAAGGTGGAAGGGTTAGCATGACATCACTGACCAAATGTGGCCAGATGGTCATATTTAGGTAAAGACATTAACGAAATACGACTGTGATCATATTCAGTCAGTCATGTCCTGCCCTGCTCCTTTGTTCAGTATTAGAAGCAGGGTCTTGGAGGCATCATTTGGCACCAGTCAGCATTACCAGTAAGGGGGCGCTTCTTCATCAGCCACCAATGTCAAGAAGCCTTTCTCTACTGATCACCAGGTTAAAAGAGTCCTTAACTGGTGAGCATCGATGTAAGGTTGCTCTTCTCTCAATGACCACCAAAGTATAGGGGCATTACATAGAGTACCATTGTAAAAGGAATACTTCTCCATTGACTGCAATAAAAGGGAACCCTTCTACAACTAACTACAACTGTAAGCAGCACTACACAAGCCACCCTTTTAAAGTGGTACCTCTCCACATACTGTAATAACAGGGAGTCCTTCTCTTGCTAACCACAAACATAAGGAATAATATACAGACCACCATTGTGAAGGGACATTTCTCCACTGATCACCGATGTAAAGGAGCATGTCCCCCACTGACTGCCAATGTAGCGGGGGCCTTCTCATTGAGTACCAATGAAAGGAGGCACTTCACTAGGAATGGACTCAAAGTTCAGTCTGAACTTTGGCCTTTTGGATGTTCATACGAACGCTGGACTTCTTACAGGATTGGTGGGTGTCACGGAACCGACTCCAGATTACGGCTTCCCTGTCCGAACACCGACCACAGACACCATAGCCGATCATACAAGACTAGACGACACCAGTCTTGAAGTAAACCAGGAGGTAGACTAGTTTATTTTAACACAGATACAAGATATATACACTCAAGGGAACAATCCCCCCTCCCTGCATAATGACACAGGGCGGGGCAATCTACATTTAGTAACAAGAGACACACCAACAGACAGTCCCATCAGGAGGGAGGACTGCTGGAGACACCCCCCACCAAGCCAATACACATAAACACTTACGTCCCATAATAGTTTGCTCCCAAGCCTGACACACAATAGAACAATGGGATGCAACCACATAACATCAAACAATCAATAACCGCCCATCCCAATATTAGGAAAGATCACCCTGTACCCCTAGCAGGCACAGGGTGATTTACACATAAGAGATATATGGGGAGCTGAGACAGGGGTCTCCCCACCTCTCCAAAGTGAGCTTGGTTCCATGGGCCCCCCACCCAAAGTGACTCCTGTCACAGTGGGAGTCTATCCCTGGTCATGTAGACAACAAGGTGGAAGGGCTAGCATTACATCACTGACCAAATATGGCCAGATGGTCATATTTAGGTAATGACATTAACCAAATATGACTGTGATCATATTCGGTCAGTCATGTCCTGCCCTGCTCCTTTGTTCACTATTAGCAGCAGGGTCTAGGAGGTACCGTTTGGCACCATTCAGCATCGGGATGAAAAGTGTCCCGTTTACTTTTGGTAGGTGTTGGTATGGTCTGGCACGGAATTGAGGGGGAGGGGGGGGGGGGGTCCCCATGCCACTTGTTTTGTCTTTTTTTGTGAGGGGCATCCAAACCAAACCCTCAAGAATAAGGCCTGGTATGTATTTTACAGAAGTATGTTGCTGCTGAAGTGCATGTGTTTAAGGCAACAAAATGAAGACAAGGGAGTACTTGTGTTTAGGACACTATAAACAAGGGGACATATGTGCTTGAAAGCTGTTAGTATATGATATCTCCACCCCTCCTTTGGTCCTCCTCCAGACTCTGCACTTTCAACTTCCCAGCTCTGCCCCCAGTTTTTTCCCGGCAGCAGCACAAAGTAAGGGATGCCCACTGTGATGTAAGGGAGGGTTGAATTCTGATGGTGGGGGGCTCTTGAAATGAGATGTAATAAATCACATTTATTACATACAGGAATAAACAGGTGGCGCACACACCTAGTGCATTATCCAAGATTTATTCAAAGGTATAAAGGATAAAAACATACTCACAGACAAAGCATGTATCTAAAAAGCATTTGCATTATGAAGATGGCCACAACAACAAGCAAGGTGTTCCAACTGTCAGTGCGGTCAGGAGCCTTGCTGCTGATGCCTCCTGGTGCTCCTACCATCGGTCCACCATATCCACCATACATCTGCACCAGTCCAAGACGCTGGTCAGCAGCTCTGAGGAAAGGGACTCGTCTCCGAAACGCGTCGGCCATTTGACCGCACTGACAGTTGGAACACCTTGCTTGCCGTTGTGGCCATCTTCATAATGCAAATGCTTTTTAGATACATGCTTCGTCTGTGAGTATGTTTTTATCCTTTATACCTTTGAATAAACCTTGGATAATGCACTAGGTGTGTGCGCCACCTGTTTATTCTTTATCTAGTGGCTCTGTTCTCTCTCTGCCCCTTCTATATGGAGGAATGGTCTACGGCTGAAGGAGAAAAATGGTAAGTAGGGACTGGGACTACAGGCGGAGATATGGGGGGGAGGGTCTGTGGCTCTAGGGCAGTCATTCTCAAGCAGTGTTCTCTGGAACCGTAGGGTTATAGACTGGGGCAGTGGCCATTTTTTGAACCATAGGGTTCCCCCAGAAGTTGCTAGGGATTCCTTGAGCTGTGGCTGTGTAACGGACCACCCAACAGCACCTCCATCAGTCCCCTGATAGAGCCTCTCCAGCGTGCGGAGTCTAAGTTCCAGAGCACTTGTTCACCAGGGCCCCTGATGGTGGGGATGGACTTGGAGCACTCCGGGACAAGGTCGCAGCTACCGGATATCTCTATCAGTGGTAGAGGAGTCTGCCGGAGGCTCCTGCAGGGTGAGAGTCTGATGTGAGAGGACCCGGGGATCCCTGAGGGATGGATGGAGGAATGAGCAAGGGCAGAGTCAAACAAGCCGCGTCGGTAGCCGGGGGGGTCGGTGCGGTACAAAACAGTAGGCAAAGAATGGTCGGGTCACATGCAGGGTCAATAACAGGAGATCAAATCTAAAGGGGAACATCCAGGAGCAGAGTCAGGCAAGCCAAGGGGTCAGGACAGGAGAAGACAGCTAGGTCAGATAATCCGGATCAAAGTACTCACAACACAGGCAACAGGATATGCAGAAAGACCATTCGGCAACAAGTGTCTGTGCAGGGCTGATTTAAGTAGCCCGCCCTGCACCTGACAGGCGCAGCCTAGGTCCTAATGCCTGCCCAGTACTGTCATAGACGACGGGTGCGCCTGGGTCCTAGTGCCCTGCTGCCTGCATGTCTTGACAGACACCTACGCATGTGTAGACCCATGCGTCGCGATGGTCCCTGACAGGCTGATTGATTCCATCTGAGGGCCAACAATACTTAAACCAACAGCTTTACCCAATTTTCTTTTTAGCCTCTCTGAGGCACTGGAGAGTATATACGATATAGAGAACAGAGCCACTGCCTGACCGATAAGGGCTCAGGACATGACCACCTGGCCAGTTCTAAATCTGTGTAACGTATACGCCGAATGAGGAATTTGGTTATTATTAGCCCGATGTGCTAAATACTTGACATATTTAAAAAGCCAAAAAGTTATAGAGCTGCCATTATCTTTTAAGTCTTCCTCTAATAAGAATATAATTACGCAATGGAAGAGTAAAATCCATAAGGTAGAGCAACCCTATAAGTTTAACAGATGGTTTCATTAAGGATTCCTTTGAACATTTGATTGTTCTGAATAAACATTAATAATGATAACTTTCCTCTGATTATCGTTGTTCCGTGAGAGCATTGCCAGATGCTTTATGGGGACGCGGCGCACATCAGCCATCGAAGACTCGCTTGATTTCAGTTGATAAATTTTGCAACAGACCTCCAAAGTTGAATAAAAGTGAGACTCCAGTTTTGTTGGGGGGGGGGGAGAAAAAAGTTTCCCCTCCGGGTGAATTATATACAAGGAGCTTATCAAACTATCGCAGATCCTTTTTAATTCAGTTCTGCAGAGAAGCCATATTACAGCAGCAGCTGTTAAAAACAAAAATGACTGTAGAGTGGAAGGGTCTGTCTTTTGTAATCACGTGATCTATTCCAGTGTGATATAAGAAACGCGTTGTCTTGGCATCTGTTTAGCTTTTAATTTTTAAAAAAATTGTGTAAACTTTAACAACAGACTTCTCTTATTTGCTTCCTTCTTTGTCTGTTAAATACACCACTGAGAATGTTTAATTTTATGTTGGATAAATGCAAAAAAAAATAAAAAATCTGCCAAAAACACGTGTCGGCTGAAACTTTCCTGTGCTCTCTGCCTGTGCTACATTCTTATCACTTGCATTGTTCTGAGGACTACAGAACTCTATCCATCTATATCAGGGCAGAGCTGTCTGAATGCACGGGCACCCCTGGGCACATCATATTTGCCAACTGTCCCGGATTTGCTGGGACAGTCACACTTTTTATTAAGCTGTCCCAAAATGTCCCAGGCAGCTTCTCGGAACCTGTGATGTGCCTTCTTGATCCCAGTATTGCTTCCTCCTAATCCCCACTTTCGCATACTGAGCCCTTCTGCCCCAAGACCCCCCCTCCCCCCATACTGTGCCCTTTGCGTTGATTAGTCTTTGATTTATGGCATGTTTTCCTATTGTTTACTACTTAGTACTAATAAATAATACATGATTAATTCTATCAAACCCTGACAGCCGTTTTGTACTCCAAGCATCAATATTTTCACTAGTTCCAAGAGAATTGGTAGGTCCTAATATAATGGCTGTAGCCCTCCTCCCCCCGGCATCCATGCAGATCAAAAAATATCCCTAGTTTCCAGAGAATGGGTAGGTCCTAATATAATGGCTGTAGCCCCCCTCTTCACTGGCATCCATGCAGATCAAGAATATTCCTAGTTCCCATAGAATTGGTAGGTCCTAATATAATGGCTGTAGCCCTCCTCCCCCCAGCACACATGCAGATCAAGAATATCCCTAGTTCCCAGAGAATTGGTAGGTCCTAATATAATGGCTGTAGCCCCCCTCTTCCCAGCATCCATGCAGATCAAGAGAATCCCTAGTTCCAAGAGAATTGGTAGGTCCTAATATAATGGCTGTAGCCCCCCTCTTCCCGGTATCCATGCAGATCAAAAATATCCCTAGTTCCCATAGAATTGGTAGGCCCTAAAATAATGGCTGTAGCCCTCCTCCCCCCAGCACCCATGCAGATCAAGAATATCCCTAGTTCCCAGAGAATTGGTAGGTCCAAATATATTACTGCTGTAGCCCTCCTCCCCCCGGCACCCATGCAGATCAAGAATATCCCTAGTTCCCAGAGAATTGGTAGGTCCTAATATAATGGCTGTAGTCCTCCTCCCCCCGAATTGGTAGATCAAGAATATCCCTAGTTCCCAGAGAATTGGTAGGTCCTAATATAATGGCTGTAGCCCTCCTCCCCCGGCATCCATGCAGATCAAGAATATCACTGGTTCCCAGAGAAGTGGTAGCCCCTCCCATTCCCCGTGAAGCTTCCTGCATTTTAAACCTGGAGGCCATTTTGAACTCTAAGCATCAAGAATGTCACTAATTCCCGGGTAATTGGTATGTCAGATTATAATGACTGTAGCTCACCCTGCAGGGCTTCCTGCCTTCAAAGCTTGACAGCCATTTTGTACTCTTAACATCAAGGACATCACTAGTTCCCAGAGAAGTGGTAATCCACCCTGTGGAACTTCCTGCATTCTAAACCTGGCAGACATTTTGTACTGTAAGCATCAAGAATATCACTAGTTCCCAGATCAGTGGTAGGTCCTAATATAATGGCTGTAGGCCTCCTCCCCCCGGCATCCATGCAGATAAAGAATATCACTGGTTCCCAGAGAAGTGGTAGCCCCCCTGTGAAGCTTCCTGCATTCTAAACCTGGAGGCCATTTTCAACTCTAAGCATCAAGAATGTCACTAATTCCCGGGTAATTGGTAGGTCAGATTCTAACGGCTGTAGCTCACCCCTCAGGGCTTCCTACCTTCAAAGCTTGACAGCCATTTTGTACTCTTAACATCAAGGACATCACTAGTTCCCAGAGAAGTGGTAATCCACCCTGTGGAACTTCCTGCATTCTAGACCTGGAAGACATTTTGTACTGTAAGCATCAAGAATATCATTAGTTCCCAGAGAAGTGGTAGCCCAAGCATCAAGAATTTGTAAGTCATAGTCTAATGACTTTAGCCCCTTTCCCTCAACAAATCCCTGCAGAACCTCCTGCATTCTAAATCCTGCAGTCTTTTTGCACTCTAAGCATCAAGAATATCCCTAGTTCCCAGAGAATTGGTAGGTTCTAATATAATGGCTGTAGCCCTCCTCCCCCCCCCCGGTATCTATGCAGATCAAGAATATCCCTAGTTCCCAGAGAATTGATAGGTCCTAGTATAATGGCTGTAGCCCTCCTCCCCCCGGCATCCATGCAGAGCAAGAATATCACTAGTTCCCAGAGAATTGGTAGGTCCTAATATAATGGCTGTAGCCCTCCTCCTCCCGGCATCCATGCAGATCAAGAATATCACTGGTTCCCAGAGAAGTGGTAGCCCCCCTGTGAAGCTTCCTGCATTCTAAACCTGGTGGCCATTTTGAAATCTAAGCATCAAGAATATCACTAGTTCCCAGGGAAATCGTAGTTCGTAATATAATGGCTGTAGCTTCCCTCTGCCCCGCCATCCCTGCATTCTGAACCTGTCAGCCATTTTGTACGCTAAGCACCAAGAATATCCTTAGTTCTCAGAGAATTGGTAGGCCATTTTTTCATATCACTACCCCTCACCCGGGTGAGATTCCTGAACTCTGCATCCAGCAGCAATTTTGTAACCAGGCCTTGGTTAGATCTTGTTTCATACAAACCAGAAAGGCCTACCCCTCACAGCAACCTTACAAAATGTCTTCCTTCTCCCCGTGTACATGACTGTTCCATTTTAAGAAGTCCGGCTGACAAGAATGAAAGTCTGTGCTGGTAAGGAATTTTTTTTTTTTTTTTTTTGGAGAGTCAGCAGAATCGGGCGATGGACGTGGTTAAAAATGCAAAAAGCTGCGAGTTTCTGATAAAGAAAAATGCAGCTGCAACATCTGTTTGACTCCTGTTTGCAGCTTCATCAACACTAAGTGGTCAATAAATCAGACTGGCACCGTGTTTCGTTTCCTCAGTGGCTAAGTCATTAATCTAAAGCCACTTCTCATGAAAAATGAAGGAAGAAAAAAAAAAACGGTGTGATATTGTAAATGTATACATTCTCCAGAAAGTAATAATAACGCGTGATGCTTATTGAGACCTCCCACAGCGGCGGAGAATAACGGGATTTATAGGGCTGGCAGTGATATAAGACGAAAAATTAGCCAAGTGAATTGGCCACTGTTTGCATCAGAAGTCTGTCTATAATTTCGGGATGTGACAACTGAGCAGTTCTTGTTCTGAGTTAAACTAGATCTACATCCCAACTGGATGCCATTTGGATGCTCAAAAACAACCACCGTGTTTGTTTTCCATAAAATACCACTTTAACTATTATTTTCCTTTCTTTGCTGATAGTCTCCTCCTGCCTCTTTCACAGACTTCCTGTCTACATGTAATTGCTTCACCGCCATCAGCAACTTGATGGACTGGCTTCCTGATAGTGAGGGTGGTGGACCATGCCTTCACAATTTGTGTCTGCACAGCTGCTTGTAGTCTTCTTACCAGGGCAGCATGTGGCCGTGCCAGGTATTCAAATGAAAGCTGTTAATTTAAAAGAATGAAAACAGTTTTTGAAAATCCCATTAACATGTTAAAGTGTAGGTAAGGGTGAAATGTTTTTAGGTTTTGGATAGAGTGGGGAAGAGTTAGACCCTCTGTCAATTTATTATTGCTCTCTCTCTGTCCCCACTGGGGAAATTTGCTCCTTCTCTATCCTGGTGGCCAATGTCACCAAGATAGAAAGTATGGGGAGATCCACAATTTTAGATTTGCAGTGACCTGGTGGCCATTGTCGCCAAGAAGAAAGTATGGAGAAATCCAAAACTTTAAAGTTGTAATGACCTGGTGGCTAATGTTACCGTGATAGAGAGTATTGGGAAATCCAACATTTTAGTGTTGTAATGACCTGGTGCCAATGTTACCTAGATAGAAAGTTTTAGGAAATCCAAAATGTTACAGTTGACATGATCTGATGGTCATAGTCACTGAGATAAAAAGTATTGGGAAGTCCAGAATATTATAGTTGCAATGACCTGGTGGCCAATGTCACCTAGATAGACAGTTTCGGGAAATCCAAGATGTTACGGTTGACATGACCTGGTGGCCATTGTCACCTAGATAGAAAGTACGGAGAAATCTAAAACTTTACAGTTGTAATGGCCTGATGGCCAATGTCACCTAGTTAGAAAGTTTCGGGAAATCCAAAATGTTACAGTTGACATGATCTGATGGCCATAGTCACTGAGATAGAAAGTACTGGGAAATCCAGAATTTTAGAGTTGCAATGACCTGGTGACCAATGTCACCTAGATAGAAAGTATGAAGAAATCCAAAACTTTAAAGTTGTCATGACCTGGTGGCCATTGTCACCAAGATAGGAAGTATGGAGAAATCTAAAACTTTACAGTTGTAATGACCTGGTGGTCAATGTCACCTAGATAGAAAGTTTTGGGAAATCCAACATTTTATAGTTGAAATGAACTGATGGCCATAGTCACTGAGATAGAATGTATTGGGAAATCCATCATTTTACAGTTGCATTGACCAAGTGGCTATTGTCACCAGGATAGAAAATATGGGGAAATCCAAAACTTTAGAATTGCATTGACCAAGTGGCTAATGTCACCAGGATAGAAAGTATCGGGGAAATCCAAAACTTTACAGCTGTAATGACCTGGTGGTCAATGTCCCCAAGATGGAAAGTATTAGGAAATCCAGAATTTTAGAGTTGCAATGACCTGATGGCCAATATCACCAAGATAGAAAGTGTAGGGAAATCCAAAATTTTAGAGTTTCCATGATCTGATGACCATAGTCACTGAGATAGAAAGTATTGGGAAATCCAAAATGTTAAAGTTTACATGATCTGATGACCATAGACACTGAGATAGAAAGTATTGGGAAATCCAAAATTGTTGTAAATTGAGACAAATGTTCTGGTGACAACTGTCTAAGATGGGGATTCATGTAAGAGTCCTGTAGGTCTTTGTTCAGGCACTTTGTGTTACAAGGTGACAATGCTCTGTCCCTGTCTTCTGATTTTGCTCCTGCATTGTCACTCTCTTACTGAGGCTTCCAATGGAGACAACAAGCAGCTATTTTGATACACACTGCAAAGACATTGTCCAATTTTGTCACCATCAGGAAACCTGCCCTAATAAATGCAATGCAACCATCATTGCAGAGAGGCTACAGGAGATCAGCAGCACTGAGATCTAAGGATAACAAAAAAAGTAAAAACAACTGTCTGAGGAACAAGACAAGAGAGAAATCTAACATGAAAGCTGCCATGTTCTGCAAACCCTTCCTTGGACTAGGATGTCATTCAAGTATCTTTAACATCTGAAAACTACCTGGCTGTGCCAACTGTCTAGAAGATATCATAATGATTGACATGGCGGTTCCTGTGGAATAAAAAAGGAAGAATTACCATCATGGTTAGTGGGATTTTCTTTCTGCTTCTGGAACTACTCAGACATGCTAAGGAGGATTGCTACCCATCAGTTAAAGTAGAATGAAAGGCACATTTTTTTTTTATTTTGGATAGAGTAATGAAGGGTTATCTCTGTCAGTTATTTTTGGCCACGTGTATCCCATTGGGGAGATTTTCTTTCACTCCCTGTCAGGGGCGGACTGACAACTCATTTGGCCCCCGGGTAATCGGGGATCATGGGGCACCTGTGTCCTTGCCCAAACTCAAAAAAGCCTATAAAAAAGGTACCAGGGGCATCTCCTGGGGCCCCCTACTGACCCCGGGCCCTTGGGCAGTGCCCGAGTTTCCAAATGGTCAGTCCGCCCCTGCTCCCTGTCCCATAGCCAAATCAGGAAGTGAGAAGCAATCCCGCAAAAGTGAGGGAATCCCTTGTTATCACCAGAACTAGTGTCCCCGTTGAAAGGTTTCCTCTGTAATCCTTTCCCGGTGACCACCAAAATATGGGATTTTCTTTAACCCGGCACCGATAACAGTAAACAGGACTAATAAGGAGGGTGAATAGGTCACAGACAGCAATAAATCTAAAAGTACAGAAAACATTTTGCCTTAATTCGTACTTTAACTCTACAAGGCACCCAAAACTGATTTTTCTAAACTAATGACGGGCTTTTCCTAGATACGAGCAGAGCTGGCAGAAGTTCTTTATTTCATACATTATGGCATTCTTCATTTGTCGAATAACTTTCCTCCGTCTTCATTTTCTGATTATCATGCATGGCTCTTCATAGCTGTGAATTATTTCCAGTTATCGGCGGGATTATTTTGACAGTGATTCATCCGTTCTGCCCGTTCTTTATTCCTGCGACGCTCAAGCACGTTGCTTTGGCAAAGCAAATTTTTCGAGAATGTTGAGAATTTCCCAGAAGGTATCGCTGTGAATTAATCCTCGGCCCAGAGATGGAGATGAGCGTACGTGATGTTGTTCCGACTGTGATGAACATGTCATGCTACGTCAAATTCGCCCTGTACCGCCAGTGCAGAGGCTGGACACGGGGCAAAGTGCATTGTTATAACACGGAGAACTACACGGCAATGTTCCTGGAGCAAAAAAAATATTACGGAAACACGACTGGTTGTCAATTTTGAAGCACACAGCAACAATTTCTTTAGGCTCATCGACTTCCTGGTTTCTAGAATTTTTTTCAGCTCCTAGACATAATGCCAAGGAGGGGGTAAACCTTGCCTCTTCTACTGATACAATGTGTTCCAAATATCCAGTTCATAAGATGGTAAAGTGAAGGACCAATGTTTTCAAAGCTGAAGTTTAGGAACGGCATGTTCTACTTCAGCAGCCCCCAACCTCCCCGGCACCAGGGGTTGGCCTTGCAGTGCCCGAGTGCCCGAATGGTCAGTCCTCCCCTGGATGTGACTAATGAGAGCACAGTTCTGTGAGCACTAATGACTCTGGGAGGAGGAGAGACTAAAGGGAGATGGCTGCTAAAGTTCTGCACATGCTTTCACGTGTGACTACTGTGGACCACCCACTATATGTGATTAAATACGTAATGTCAAGTGACTGTGGAATGTAGGTCCTTGAGATGTGACTGTAATTCTCTTTCCTGAACAACATCAGTAAAGTGCAGTGAATCTATTTATTGTGTGGACATTCCTTCTTTGGGATATACTGTAAAGGTCTATGGCCAGGAATATCGTGTGGAGACCTATGGCAAGGATCAAGGCACAAGAGGGTGGAGGGTTAGGCCCCATCAGTAGGGACAGTGTTCTACCAGGACTGGAGAGGGGGTATGGACTTGTGCTTTGGTACCCAAATTCGGCCAACCAAGGGGGGATATGATCTCCATGTATAATACATAAGGGGGGTATGATCACCATGTATAATACATAAGGGGGGATATGATCTCCATGTATAATACATAAGGGGGGATATGATCTCCATGTATAATACATAAGGGGGGATATGATCTCCATGTATAATACATAAGGGGGGATATGATCTCCATGTATAATACATAAGGGGGGGATATGATCTCCATGTATAATACATAAGGGGGGATATGATCTCCATGTATAATACATAAGGGGAGATATGATCTCCATGTATAATACATAAGGGGGGATATGATCTCCATGTATAATACATAAGGGGGGATATGACCTCCATGTATGATACATAAGGGGGGATATGATCTCCATGTATAATACATAAGGGGGGATATGATCTCCATGTATAACACATAAGGGGGATATGATCTCCATGTATAATACATAAGGGGAGATATGATCTCCATGTATAATACATAAGGGGGGATATGATCTCCATGTATAATACATAAGGGGGATATGACCTCCATGTATGATACATAAGGGGGGATATGATCTCCATGTATAATACATAAGGGGGGGATATGATCTCCATGTATAATACATAAGGGGGGATATGATCTCCATGTATAATACATAAGGGGGGATATGATCTCCATGTATAATACATAAGGGGGATATGATCTCCATGTATAATACATAAGGGGGGGATATGATCTCCATGTATAATACATAAGGGGGGGATAGGATCTCCATGTATAATACATAAGGGGGATATGATCTCCATGTATAATACATAATGGGGGGATATGATCACCATGTATAATACATAAGGGGGGATATGATCTCCATGTATGATACATAAGGGGGGATATGACCTCCATGTATGATACATAAGGGGGGATATGATCTCCATGTATAATACATCAGGGGGATATGATCTCCATGTATGATACATAAGGGGGGATATGATCTCCATGTATAATACATAAGGGGGGATATGATCACCATGTATAATACAGAAGGGGGGATATGATCTCCATGTATAATACATAAGGGGAGATATGACCTCCATGTATGATACATAAGGGGGGATATGATCTCCATGTATAATACATAAGGGGGATATGATCTCCATGTATAATACATAAGGGGGATATGATCTCTGTGTATAATACATAAGGGGGGATATGATCTCCATGTATAATGCATAAGGGGAGATATGATCTCCATGTATAATACATAAGGGGGGATATGATCTCCATGTATAATACATAAGGGGGGATATGATCTCCATGTATAATACATAAGGGGGGATATGATCTCCATGTATAATACATAAGGGGGGATATGATCTCCATGTATAGTACATAAGGGGGATATGATCTCCATGTATAATACATAAGGGGGGGATATGATCTCCATGTATAATACATAAGGGGGGATATGATCTCCATGTATAATACATAAGGGGGGATATGATCTCCATGTATAATACATAAGGGGGATATGATCTCCATGTATAATACATAAGGGGGATATGATCTCCATGTATAATACATAAGGGGGGGATATGATCTCCATGTATAATACATAAGGGGGGATATGATCCCCACTACAATCCCCAGCAGCTAGACCGACTGAGACTTGTAGTTCCTGAAAGCTGGAAGTGCCAACATTTTCTGCTAATTTTAGCTCCATTCTAAATTGGAGTAGCAGTAAAACCCAAACTAATGGAGATTTGACTTGCTTAACCCTTTCTGGGCACTTTCACCCTCTTCCTGCCCAGGCCAATTTTCCGCTTTTAGCGCTGTTGCACTTTGAATGAGAATTGTGCGGTCATGCAATACCGTACCCCAAAAAATGTTTAGCATTTTTTTTTAGCTCCAGTTCGAAAAAAAAAAAGCTGGTGTGGCGCTCCCATCCCTTCAAAACTTCAATAATATCCTCCGGGGCTGCAGTAAGGCTCCACAGTTGCTAGTGAGCAGCTTCTGGGACCATAAACCATCCATTGTGTTATGACGCATCTCCAGGGGCGGACTGACCATTCGAGGACTCGGGCACTGCCCAAGGGCCCAGGGTCAGTAGGGGGCCCCATGAAATGCCCTTGGTACCTTTTTATAGGCTTTTTTGGGTGTACTTTGAGTGTGGGCAAGGACACAGGGGCCCCATGATCCCCTATTGCCCGGGGGGCCCATGAGTTGTCAGTCCACCCCTGCGCATCTCCATAAGGTTCAGCACTCCTCCATCACATAGATAGAAATGAAGAGAGCAGGAAGAGTTATGCCACTGAACATCTGAATGATGCAGAGGAGGACTGGTTGAAAGTGTTGTGGTCAGATGAGACCAAAATCGAGCTCGAGATCAACTCAACTCGCTGTGTTTGGAGGAGGAGGAATGCTGCCTATGACCCCAAGAACACCATCCCAACTGGGAAACATGGTGGTGGAAACATTCTGCTTTGGGGGTGTTTTTCTGCTAAGGGAACAGGACAACTGCACAGCATCAAAGGGACGATGGACGGGGCAATGTACTGTCAATTCTTGGGTGAGAACCTTCTTCCCTCAGCCAGGGCATTGAAAATGGGTTGTGGATGGGTGTTCCAGCATGACAATGACCCAAAACACACGGCCAAGGCAACAAAGGAGTTGGTCAAGAAGAAGCAAATTAAGGTCCTGGAGTGGCCCAGCCATTCTCCAGACCTTAATCCGATTGAAAATCTGTGGAGGGAGCTGAAAGTTTGAGTTGCTAAACGTCAGCCACCAAACCTGAATGACTTGGAGAGGATCTGCCAAGAGGAGTGGGCCAAAATCCCTCCTGAGATGTGTGCGAACCTGGTGGCCAACTCCAGGAAACATCTGACCTCTGTGATTGCCAGCAAGGGATTGAGTTATGAAGCCCTAAAATACGTCCTGTCCTAAGGTGACAACGCTGCTCCTCCACAGATACAGTACAGTGAGCGTTGTCACCCTAAGACAGGAAGTGTGTTACAGGCAGGATCACCAGAGGAAAATAAGGAAAAAAAATACAAATTAAAAAAAAAAAACATAACAAACGCAGCCATCATATGTAATGTCTAGTAGTCGGAAATATATTCCACCTCTGTGGAGGGGTTTAGATACATTTTAAAGGCGTTTTATTATTCTGTATATAGGTGCCAACAGGTCCAATTTAAAGCTTGCCTGCGTCAGTCTGTTTTGTACATTCTGCTTTAGAATTCCGTCATCAGAAAAGCGGATTTGGAGCTGATTAGTTCTTGCTCGGTGTTTATTTATTTATTTTGCAGTCACATGCTTCTTAGATGTTGTGTATCTGAAGTCGAAGGAGAACCTTTGATCTCCGCCTCGTCCCGCGTGTTCTCTTGGACATCAAAAGAGCACTTGTAAAATTTTCATCATGGCAACACAACACTTTCGGTGCTCTGCATTTTCTGGGTCACCGCGGCTTTTTGTTTCTTTAATGGATGAAGAGCAAAATGCAGAGTTTGCACCGAGGGCCGCTTTCCAAAAGATCAGAAGGGATCTGCGTCACCTTCAGCCACCAAAGATCTTCAATCTCTCCAATGCTCGCCAATACAGGTGGCCATCTGACATGAACTTTCGACTGAATTTTTTTTTTGTTGAAATCACAATGCAGTCGAAGCATAAAACGGTACTTTTGATCGACTGCAATGATGAAATGACCTTGTTTAGAAGCCAATGTTGCAGCTGCTTTTTCTTTTCCATTTTTGATTCGATCTTTTGATAAACGATGTTTAAGCCGTCGATCTACTGCCCAGTTTTGATTTCTTGTATGATCAAATTTTCGAGGTTAATCAAACTTGTGGGCAGTTTGATGGCTTTTTTTTTGGTGGCATTTACTTGTTATCATGGTTGATTGAAAGTGGTTAAAATTGACTGAAAAATTCCCACATGTATGGCCAGCTTTACTCTCATCCTTAGTCCAGGTGACCACACCAGATGCAACTGTAAAGTTGACAAAATTTGGGTAAATTTGGAGGAGGTTCTTTCCAGTGATACAAAAAAATGCCGTTGAGCTCTGTCTGTCGTAGCAACGTATGTGTTCCCTTCAGGACAAGACTTCAGGAATTTTAGAATTTTAGCCAAAATTTTCATTGACATAGAACAGTGGTCTCCAAACTGTGGCCCCAGGGCCAAATGTGGCCCCTGGCTGCCTTAATTTGGCCCTTGGGGCACTATTCCTTACACTGACACCATTAAAGGGGCACAGTGCTGGAGGTGCAGTTCTGGCACCTCCAGCACTGAATATATGTAATGGCAAGGGGTGCCAGGATGTTCTGGAGGGGCTATTGATGCTGGCTGCTGGGGGGTTTATTGTTGCTGTAGGGAAAACTATATGTTTATGTGTGATGGTCTATTGTCTGTGGTGCAGGATCTATTGTTGTGGGGGCTTATTTTGTTGGGGGTCTATTGTTGCTTAGAGGGATCTACTGTTGAGGTTGAGGCCTATTGTTGCTGGGTCCTGGTGGATCTGTTAATGGTGGCTGCTAGGAGATCTGTTGCTGCTGCATGGGGTGTTGTTGTTGGGGTGGTAGGCTGTTGTGTGGGTTTATCGTTGCTGGGGGGGTCTATTGTTGTGGGAATCTATCATTGCTGGGGGGTCTATTTTACTGCTTTTTTTAACTTTAACAAATTCCATACCAATTACTTTGCACTACAAAATGATACTTGGTTCTGTATTCTGTAAAAGGTAGGTGGAACTATGTGTTGGTGCTTAGGGATGGGTAGGGGGTGGAACCAAGGGTCAGTGCTCAGGGGTGGGTAGGGGGTGAAACAAAGGGTCAATGCTCAGGGGTGGGTAGGGGATAGAACCAAGGGTCGGTGCTCAGGGGTGGGTAGGGGGTGAAACCAAGGGTCGGTGCTCAGGGGTGGGTAGGAGGTGTAACCAAGGGTTGGTGCTCAGCGTTGGGTAGGAGGTGAAACCAAGGGTCGGTGCTCAGGAGTGGGTAGGAGGTGAAACCAAGGGTCGGTGCTCAGGGGTGGGTAGGAGGTGAAACCAAGGGTCGGTGCTCAGGGGTGGGTAGGAGGTGAAACCAAGGGTCGGTGCTCAGGGGTGGGTAGGAGGTGAAACCAAGGGTCGGTGCTCAGGGGTGGGTAGGAGGTGAAACCAAGGGTCAGAGCTCAGGGGTGGGTAGGAGGTGAAACCAAGGGTCGGTGCTCAGGGGTGGGTAGGAGGTGAAACCAAGGGTCGGTGTTCAGGGGTGGGTAGGAGGTAAAACCAAGGGTCGGTGCTCAGGGTTGGGTAGGAGGTGAAACCAAGGGTCAGTGCTCAGCGGTGGGTAGGAGGTGAAACCAAGGGTCGATGCTCAGGGGTGGGTAGGAGGTGAAACCAAGGGTCGGTGCTCAGGGGTGGGTAGGAGGTGAAACCAAGGGTCGGTGCTCAGGAGTGGGTAGGGGGTGAAACCAAGGGTCGGTGCTCAGGGGTGGGTAGGAGGTGAAACCAAGGGTCGGTGCTCAGGGGTGGGTAGGAGGTGAAACCAAGGGTCGGTGCTCAGGGGTGGGTAGGAGGTGAAATCAAGGGTCGGTGCTCAGGGGTGGGTAGGAGGTGAAACCAAGGGTCGATGCTCAGGGGTGGGTAGGAGGTGAAACCAAGGGTCGGTGCTCAGGGGTGGGTAGGAGGTGAAACCAAGGGTCGGTGCTCAGGAGTGGGTAGAGGGTGAAACCAAGGGTCGGTGCTCAGGGGTGGGTAGGAGGTGAAACCAAGGGTCGGTGCTCAGGAGTGGGTAGGAGGTGAAACCAAGGGTCGGTGCTCAGGGGTGGGTAGGAGGTGAAACCAAGGGTCAGTGCTCAGGGGTGGGTAGGAGGTGAAACCAAGGGTCGGTGCTCAGGGGTGGGTAGGAGGTGAAACCAAGGGTCGGTGCTCAGGGGTGGGTAGGAGGTGAAACCAAGGGTCAGTGCTCAGGGGTGGGTAGGAGGTGAAACCAAGGGTCAGAGCTCAGGGGTGGGTAGGAGGTGAAACCAAGGGTCGGTGCTCAGGGGTGGGTAGGAGGTGAAACCAAGGGTCGGTGTTCAGGGGTGGGTAGGAGGTGAAACCAAGGGTCGGTGCTCAGGGTTGGGTAGGAGGTGAAACCAAGGGTCAGTGCTCAGCGGTGGGTAGGAGGTGAAACCAAGGGTCGATGCTCAGGGGTGGGTAGGAGGTGAAACCAAGGGTCGGTGCTCAGGGGTGGGTAGGAGGTGAAACCAAGGGTCGGTGCTCAGGAGTGGGTAGGGGGTGAAACCAAGGGTCGGTGCTCAGGGGTGGGTAGGAGGTGAAACCAAGGGTCGGTGCTCAGGGGTGGGTAGGAGGTGAAACCAAGGGTCGGTGCTCAGGGGTGGGTAGGAGGTGAAACCAAGGGTCGGTGCTCAGGGGTGGGTAGGAGGTGAAACCAAGGGTCGGTGCTCAGGGGTGGGTAGGAGGTGAAACCAAGGGTCGGTGCTCAGGAGTGCGTAGGGGTTGAAACCAAGGGTCGGTGCTCAGGGGTGGGTAGGGGGCGGAGACTAGGGGTGACTCAGAAGGGGGGAGTACTTGCACCAAGTTTCTGAGAAAAAAAGCCCTGATTACATCCCTTCCTATAAATAATAATATAAACACTTGGTTGAGGATTGATCCAGTGGACCGATTGGTCCGCTTTATGATTCGAAGCCGTCTTGTACCCCCAGCATTTGACTTTTCTAGGCCTTGCCCCTAGATGGCTCCTAGGTCTATATTTGGCATCGACTTTCCATAATATCTTTATATATATTGCTTTTGTCAGGATCGAGTCTTCATAAGCTTCATCAATTGTTTATGAATTCAGCTTCAAAGGATCATTATTCACACGGAGGCGTTCGGAAAAAGCAACAGATATTGAGCAGGTAAACTACCGCTGCGAAATCCAGCAGAACATACATTTGAGCCAAGCCATCTTTGCTAATGGCAGCAAATGATTAAAATGTATGGATGGGAACTTCTCCGGGAGGCGGCAAACCGTCCGAATAATGAGGCTGTTTCCAGGAGGACGATGTGAGGACATTCGTAGAATTTGTAAGAGAAGATTTTAAGTAAATGGATAAAATTTTATGTGGGTGCCTCTGGTGACTTTTGCAACATTTAACTCTTTTTTTGACAAATTGGTTTCCTGAAGTGGGGGAAACTATTCATTTTTTGCAAGGGAATTTTGGCTTTTTTTTCCATAGCCTAATGAATAAGGTACAGCTTTCCTGATATCTATCATCCAATCAAAACTACAGGCTTTTTGGGGTTTTTTTTTTGTTTCCTTGCACCTGATTGAGTAATCAGGTGAAGAAAAATTCCCTTGCAAAGAGAACAGCCTATTTGCCTTTAGTAAATTAACCCCAATGTCTCAGGCTCCTGTAGATGACATTCCTAATGATTTGGCCTAAGTCCCCCAGTCACACCAATACGACTTTGAAATCATGCGACTTCCAGTGAAGTTGCACGATTTCAAAGTTGGGTGTCAGGAGAGACTTGCAAGACATCTGGGGCTGCTGTTAGAAACCATGGGACCCCATACAGCCAACCTGACAGGTTCCCCCAGCAAAAAACCCCCACAGTTTACTATGATTCAGTTATGAATGAACACAGTGGGTTATCGGTACTGATCACTCACTGTGCTCATTCAGAAAAAGGAAGGGGCTGGTAAATGGGACATATTTACTAGAACCTTCTCCCACTCTCCATCCTGAAGGATCCTATTGTTCTAGTGCCTGCAGCTGCCAGTGGAAAGGAATGGAGGGAATCTGGCAGCACTGTGGGGGCACACAGGGGGGCCTGGGCAGCAGGGGGTGCAGAAGGAGGGTGATGTGGGGCAGTTACTGGAACCAATCCCCTGTATGACTTTCTCTGCCACAGGTGAAAGCCAATGGGAGGGAGAGGAGAAGTCATCTTCCAGCTGCTGCAGAAAGAGCTATACATGCAGGGGTGTATTTATCACAAGGCAAACAAGGCATTTGCCTAGGGTGGCATTTTTCAGGGGGGCAGAACTGCCTCTTGGAAGAAGGGAAGGAAGAAGGCCACACGCAGCATGGGGACCAGGTTGGATCCGAGAGAGGCTGTGGGCTGCTTGACGGTGTATGCAGAGCCCAAATCTCTTTCCCGGGGATGTCCGGAGCTGTGAAGGTGAGTGTCTTCTCTCTCTTGACAGGGGGGAGGGGGTGGTCAGTGTATGGGGGTAGGTGGTAGTGCAAAGCTATGTCAGATGGGAGGGCAGGGGTGTTGGTCAATGTCAGGCTCTCTCCGCAGGGGGTTTATGGTGTTGATTTGTGCCAGGCTCTTTCTGCGGAAGGGGGGGGGGTGTTGGGTGGGCAATTTTGGTGTTTCCTAGTGCAGCACAAAACTTAAATACACCACTGCATACAGGGGATCGGTTCCAGTAATCACCCCTCCGCTGTTCCGGTCACCCTCCCTGCCTACATCTTATTCACCCAGCTGCCTGGGCCCCCCTGCTGGCCTGGGCCCCCTACAGGAGGACTGGTGGTACCAAAATGTGGCAAAAATGAAAGCACAGATCTCTCCTCATCTCCTCCCCATCTCTTCATCTTCGTTACTCCTCCACCTCATCTCCATAACCCCACCCTCCTTATCCCCCTTTCCTCCGTACTCCATAGCCCTTCCTCATCTCCTCCCTGGGCCCCTTACAGGAGGACTGGTGGTACCAAAATGTGGCAAAAATTAAAGCACAGATCTCTCCTCGTCTCCTCCCCATTTCTTCATCTTCGTTACTCCTCCACCTCATCTCCATAACCCCACCCTCCTTATCCCCCCCCTTCCTCCATACTCCATAGCCCTTCCTCATCTCCTCCCTGGGCCCCTTACAGGAGGACTGGTGGTACCAAAATGTGGCAAAAATGAAAGCACAGATTTCTCCTCATCTCCTCCCCATTTCTTCATCTTTGTTACTCCTCCACCTCATCTCCATAACCCCATCCTCCTTATCCCCCCTTCCTCCATACTCCATAGCCCTTCCTCATCTCCTCCCTGGGCCCCCTACAGGAGGACTGGTGGTACCAAAATGTGGCAAAAATGAAAGCACAGATCTCTCCTCATCTCCTCCCCATCTCTTCATTTTCTTTATTCCTCCACCTCATCTCCATAACCCACCCGCCTTATCCCCCCTTCCTCCGTACTCCATAGCCCTTCCTCATCTCCTCCCTGGGCCCCTTACAGGAGGACTGGTGGTACCAAAATGTGGCAAAAATGAAAGCACAGATCTCTCCTCATCTCCTCCCCATTTCTTCATCTTTGTTACTCCTCCACCTCATCTCCATAACCCCATCCTTCTTATCCCCCCTTCCTCCATACTCCATAGCCCTTCCTCATCTCCTCCCTGAGCCCCTTACAGGAGGACTGGTGGTACCAAAATGTGGCAAAAATGCAGCAAAAATGTGTGTTCGAAAATGGCAAAATGCCGGAAAAACGCATCGACCTCAACCTGCCTAGATGTGAACGTAGCCTTAGAGTGGAGCATAGATCCAGCATAGGAATTAGCATTGTCCACCTTCTTACTGAATGCAGCCATATTGCAGTACAGGGCCAGGAGCATCACAAGAGTACATGCATCGCCTCACGAAACCTTTGGCAAGTAATGCAGTTCTTGTGTACGCGTTTAAGTTGCGTATTGACTGGAGTCGCAATTTAAAGCAAATTAAGAAACAAAATATCCATTTAATTAAATCCGATGCCACTACAAAATGGGATAGAGACAAAACCAGTGTGGCGCGTCCCCGCAATATTTTATAGATGGACCTCTTTGTTTTCCCTCTATCAGCACCGAGGCGCCGTACCTGGTCAGCACATAATTGAAACAGCCTCTTTTGTCGTTCAGCCTGAATCGTCTCATCTTTGCACTAATTAATACATCCCAAACCAAACGTTCCTTCCATCTCCCTCCTCCTCCCTTCCTCCCTCCCGCCCGATCGGTTGACCCATCCAACTTTACCTTCAACGCTCAAGTCTGGAGCTAATATTTTCAAGTGAATTCTCTCCAACGGGGGAAAAAAAAAAAGAAGGCGGTATTCAATAACAACACCTGACAAATTCATTATCATAAGATAATTGACCATATCTGGGATAAAGTCGTTAATGGGAATCTGGGAAATTCTAACTTTCTTAAGGTCAACTGCCTCTTGTTAATTGCCAATTTACAGGCTCTAATCACCATGACAGAAATAATGAAGGGAAAGGGTGGGGGGGTGGGGAGAGTAAATTATTTTGACTTTGCCTTTACTTGGCAAACAGACCGAGCAGTTTGCAGCGTGTAAAATTGTAGTCATGAATAGATTGTGCTCGTTGTGTATCTGTAAGGTTGCTGATGTTGGCAAAAACCATCGTTTTTGTATAGAAGTCGCTTTCAGAGTGTTGGACTGGGCAAAAGTTTTTCAAAGTAAAATGACGTAACCTATAAGATGGCGGAGTTGTTTAGAGTAAGGTGCATAGGTACCAAAAGAGCTAAGAGTTATGCTAAAGGGGCAAAAGGACGTGGACACCCCTTCAAATTCATTTACAGCAAGGTAAAATGAGAAAACATATTTTGTATATCTCTGGAATACATACTAATTCCTCCATGAGTTGTCTCTTTATACACACTGCAAGTATCCAAAAATAATTGTTGATGGCTCTGAATTTCCATGTTAGTGGTGTCAGCCCTGCCTACTTCATTTCTGATGTATTACACAGAAAGCACAGATCTCTCCTTATCTCCTCCCCATCTCCTCATCTTCATTACTCCTTCACCTCATCTTCATAACCCCACCCTCCTTATCCTCCTTGTCTTCATAGCCCTTCCTCATCTCCTCCCTCTTTTCATCTCCATTCCACCTCATCTCCTCCTCATCTCCTCATCTTCGTTACTCCTCCACCTCATCTCCATAACCCCACACTCCTTATCCCCCTTCCTCCTTGGATTCATAGCGCTTCCTCATCTCCTTCCCCTCTTCATCTCCATAACCCCTCCACCTTATCTCCTCCCCCCTCCTTATCTTCATATATCATCCAACTCATATCCCTCCATAACCCCTCCTCTTTACCTGCCCTCTTATCTCCATAACACTTCCTTATTTCCTCCCCCTCCTCACCTTCATAACCCCTCCTCCTCATCCCCTCCTCACCTTCATAACCCCTCCTCCTTATCCCCTCCTCACCTTCATAACCTCTGCTCCTTATCTCCTCCTGCTCCTCACCTTCATAACCCCGCTTCCTCATCTCCTCCCCATTTCCTCATCTTCGTTACTCCTCCACCTCATCTCCATAACCCCACACTCCTTATCCCCCTTCCTCCTTGCATTCATAGCCCTTCCTCATCTCCTCCCCCTCTTCATCTCCATAACCCCTCCACCTTATCTCCTCCCCATCTCCTCATCTTCGTTACTCCTCCACCTCATCTCCATAACCCCACACTCCTTATCCCCCTTCCTCCTTGCATTCATAGCCCTTCCTCATCTCCTCCCCCTCTTCATCTCCATAACCCCTCCACCTTATCTCCTCCCCCCTCCTCATCTTCATATATCATCCAACTCATATACCTCCATAACCCCTCCTCTTTACCTGCCCTCTTATCTCCATAACACTTCATTATTTCCTCTCCTTCCTCACCTTCATAACCCCTCCTCCTCATCCCCTCCTCACCTCCATAACCCCTCCTCCTGCTCCTCACCTTCATAATCCCTCTTCCTCATCTCCTCCCCCTCCACTACATCTCCTCCTCTGTGGTTATCTGATCTCTATAAACCTTGCTCATCTCCTCCCTTTCTCACCTCCATAACCCCTCTTCCCCTCCTCAGCTCCTTAACTCCTTCTCCTCCTCATCTCTTCCCCACTCCTGATCTCCATAACCCCTCTTCCTCCATCTCCTCCCCCCTTCTCAACTCTATAACACCTCCACCTTATCTCCTCCTCTCTCCTTATAGCCATAACCCTTCCTCATCTCCTCCCCTCCTCATCTCCATAGCCCCTCCATCTCATCTCCTTAACCCTCCTCACCTTCATAACCCCTCCTCCTCCATCTCCTCCCCCCTCCTCATCTGCATAACCCCTCCACCTTATCTTCTCCCCGCTCCTGATCTCAATAACTCCTCCTCCTCTATCTCCTCCCCTCCTCATCTCCATAACCTCTCCACCTTATTTCTTCACCCCTCCTCACCTTCATAACCCCTTTTTCTCCATTTCATTGCCGCTCCAGATCTCCATAACCATTCCACTTCCCCCCCCCTTCCTTTTCTCCATAGCACTTCTTCATAAATTCTCCAACTAATCTTCTTCCCCCTTCTCATTTCATAACCCCTCCTGCTTTTCTCTTTCCCCCTCCTTATTTCCATAACCTTTTCTCATCTCCTCACCCTCCTCATCTCCCTAACCCCTCTGCCTCATCTCTTCCCCCTTGTTATCTCCATAAATCCTCCACCTCACCACCTGCTCCCTTCTCACCTCCATAACTCCTCCTCGTAACCCCTCCACCTTATCTCCTCCTCCCTCCTCATCTTCATATATCATCCAACTCATATCCCTCCATAACCCCTCCTCTTTACCTGCCCTCTTATCTCCATAACACTTCTTTATTTCCTCCCCCTCCTCACCTTCATAACCTCTCCTCCTCATCCCCTCCTTAACTTCATAATCCCTCCTCCTCATCTCTTCCTGCTCCTCACCTTCATAGCCCCTCTTCCTCATCTCCTCCCCATCTCCTCATCTTTGTTACTCCTCCACCTCATCTCCATAACCCCACTCTTTTTATCCCGCCTTCCTCCTTGTCTTCATAGCCCTTCCTCATCTCCTACCCCCCTTCATCTCCAAAACCCCTCCTCCACTTCTCAATAACGCCTCATCACCTCTATAACCCCTCTTCCTCTTTGCTTCACTCCCTCCCTCTTCATCTTCATCACCCCTCCTTTAATACAGGCAGAGAGCACAGGAAGTTATCAGCACACGGGATATCTGGCAAAATCATCGGATATTTTCTGCACTTATTGAACAGACTTCAATGTTATATTTATCAGGCCAAAAGGCAGCAAATTAGAGAATTGCATTGTTAGGGTTTGCTTACATAGTTAGTCTGACTGAAAAAAGATAAAAGTCCATCCAGTTCAACCATAGAAAAATAACCCTACACCCACAGTTGATCCAGAGGAAGGCAAAAAAAACCCCCAGCAAAGCACGATCCAATTTGCTCCTGCAGGGAAAAAAAATTCCTTCCTGATCCCCCGAGAGGCAATCAGATATTCCCTGGATCAACTTTCCCTATAAATGTTATATCCAGTTATATTCTGTGTATCCAAGAAAGAGTCCAGGACTTTCCTACAGCAATCCACTGAGCTGGCCACAACCAACTCTTGAGGGAGTCTATTCGACATTTTCAAAGCTCTCACTGCGAAGAAACCTTTCCGTGTTTGGAGATTACATTTATTTTCTTCCAGATGTAAAAAGCACGTTTCCAGTGAAGGGCAACACTATAGCATACAAAGACATTTTAGACAATAGCGTGCTTCCAAGCTTGTGGCAACGGTTAGAGAATTTCCTTTTCTGTTTCGGCATGACTGTGCAAACCTGATCCATAAAGATATGGTTGTCCAGACCTCCACCCCACCTAACATTCCTAACACTAAAACCCCCTCAACACTTCACTCCTTCGACCTTGCTACCACTGAAGAGGTCACTAAGGTTTTCTCTGAAGCTCGCCTTACCACCTGCCCCCTTGACCCTGTCCCCACACAACTCCTACGATCACCCTCCTCCTCCATCCTACGCTCCCTCACTCACATCTTCAATCTCTCCCTCTCTACTGGCGCATTCCCCTCCCCTCTGAAGCACACGCACATCACTCCCATACTTTAAAAACCCTCCCTGGACCCCACCGACCTGAACAACCTTAGACCCATCTCCCTGCTGCCATTTACATCCAAACTCCTTGAGCGCTTAGTCTATAATCGCCTGAGTTCCCACCTCACCGACAACAACCTCCTTGATCCCCTACAGTCTGGCTTCCGTCCCGTACACTCCACCGAAACCGCCCTCCTCAAACTCACCAATGACCTGCTAACCGCCAAAGCTAATGGCCACTACTCAGTGCTCCTACTCCTCGACCTCTCCGTGGCTTTCGACATGGTCGACCACCCCCTCCTCCTCAAAAAACTATACTCTCTTGGCCTCAGAGACTCCGCTCTCTCCTGGCTCTCTTCCTATCTATCACATCACTCCTTCAGTGTTATCTATAAGGCTGCCCCCTCACTCCCCCTCTCTGTTGCGGTCCCTCAAGGTTCTGTCCTCGGGCCCCTTCTCTTCTCCATCTATACCTCCTCCCTTGGCCAACTGATACACTCCCACGGCTTCAACTACCATCTCTATGCCGATGACACGCAAATCTATCTCTCTACCCCTTGCCTCACCCCTTCAGTCTCCACCCAAAACACTAGCCTACAGAACGACATATCAGATTGGATGTCACTCCACTTCCTCAAATTAAACCTTTCCAAAACCGAGCTCCTAGTTTTCCCCCCAGCCCATGCCCCCCCCTCCCTGACTTCTCTATCACGACCAACAACGCCACCATCAGTCCCACCCGGCAAGCCAGAGTACTAGGTGTCATTCTAGACTCCAATCTGTCTTTCCAGCCCCAGGTCCAATCACTGAAAATGTCATGTAGACTCCACCTCCGCAGCATCTCCAAATTATGTCCGTTCCTAACCCCAGAAACTGCTAAGCAACTCATTCACTCCCTCATCATATCACAACTTGACTACTGTAACTCCCTCCTCATCGGCTTACCTCATCGCAGGCTATCCCCGCTTCAATCTATTATGAATTCTGCGGCCAGACTCATCCACCTTACTAACTGCTCCGTATCCGCCACCCCCCTCTGCCAATCCCTCCACTGGCTTCCGATTGCCCAATGCATAAAATTCAAACTACTAACATTGACGTACAAAGCTGTTCATAGCACTGCCCCAAACTACATCACTGACCTGATATCCATATACCACCCAAAACGTACTCTCCGCTCCTCACAAGACCTCCTACTCTCTAGTTCCCTGGTCTCCTCCTCCCATGCCCATCTCCAGGACTTCTCCAGGGCTTCCCCCATCCTCTGAAACTCACTACCCCAATCCATCAGACTGTCACCTACCCTCCTCACCTTTAAGCGCACCCTGAAAACCCATCTCTTCAGGAAAGCCTACCCCACCCTCACCTAATTGCCGATATCCTCCACTCCTCCTACCACTCCATCCCCCACAGCTATTTCCTCCTGTACCACTATCCCCTCCCTCCTAGATTGTAAGCTCTAAGGAGCAGGGCACTCAAACCCCTCATGTATTGCACTGTATTTTTACTGTACTGTCTCGTGTACTGACTCCCATTGTAATGTACAGCGCTGAGCAAACTATTGGCGCTATATAAATACTGTATAATAATAATAATATGGTTTGATGAATTTGATGTGAAGAAATTTCAGTGGCCTACACAGAGCCCTGACCTCAACCCTACAGAACACCTTCTGGATGAATTGTCAGACCGATTGGGAACCAGAACCTTTCATCCACCATCAGTACCTGACCTTGCAAGTACCATTTTGGCTGAAAGGGCAGAAACACACAAAAAATATTTTGGAAAGCCCTCTCAGATGAGTGGGCCAAATACATAATAATGTCCATGGTTTGAGAACAGAATGTCCACTAAGCTCATGAAGGTGTGATGGTAAGGTTTCCACAAACGTTTGCCCATATGTGGGTGGGTGCAGCGTGGTGCAGTGGCAGTAACAGACACTCTGGATGAAATTGAAAGAACTTGTATTGAAGTAAAACGAAAACAGTTTACAACAAAACCTGATGAAGGAAACCCAACCAGAAACACTCAAGGATGACAGCATTGTGTAGTGGAGCAGGTCTCAGCCGAGCTGAGAGCGTCTGTCTTGAGGGGTGGAATGCAGCCTGAGCGGTCCGAGCCCAAGTGGGGAAGTTTCCAGGAGTGGAGGGTCCTTATACTTTCCCTACCCATCTTGAACCTTTCCCTACCACTAGTGCTGTCCTTGACAGCTGGATGACCTGTCCCTACACTACCCACATGCTAAATGTGTTCCAAACCAAGGATCCGGGGTCTTAAAAAGGCTCTGCCTGACCCAAGACACTGACCAAAGTCACATGGCCTGTCAACATCCAACTGGATGGCTGCCCCAATGACCCAGGAGACCATAGAGGAACCATTTTCCTCCTAATTTCCTCTACCTCTGTGCTGCCTCTGCGGTTGAGCGCCACCTGCAGGGGAGAAAATAGACTGCGTCTGCCTACAGATATAGTGCACATATGGCAAAAAATTTGTGAGGTTTTAGGTATTAATCTACAAAAAAAAAATCTAATATTCTTCCAAATTATAGAGTTCATCTAGAGGGGTTGTAGTGTTCTGAATAAAAGTTATTTTAAATATGTTTCAAAAAAATTGGAAACCAGATGCAGTTTTCGAGGTGCTTTGGTTAGTTAGGTCATGAGAGATGTCCAGCTCCAGGATTTCATCCAGCAGTCAAAGATTAATGGGACGAGGGTTTTGCCATCTCCAAAAAGAGGAAGGAGGAGAATATTTCACAAGGGTGTCCAAGGCAAAAAGCACAATTTTTATTCATCTTGGAAACACCACATTAAAGGTCATAAAAGGGAAATGTGTGCTACTCAGGGAAAACCGTATTTGTAATAATTTCCTGGCATGAAATATTAAAGATCGGGGAGGTAAAAAATCCCAGATGTGATCACTTGCTGATATGATTGAAGGCCTATAAAATGAACTTGGGCAGTTTTTGCGAACCTCACCGATCACCAAGCAATCAAGAGTGATTTCTTGTTTTACATCTTTCATTCCGCATCCCCAAAAAAAAAAAAGAAGAAAAAAAAAAAAAGAAGCCCAGACATTCTCCATATTGCTGTAGTGGCAATGAATTCATTGTAGCCTTCGACCTGACATCTTGTAACTTGCGATGATGACAAAACGCATTTGTTACGGTCGGAAGCAGTCTTGGAAAATGTTACAAATGACAGATAAGTTTGTCTTCTCCCTTTTCGTTTGATTGGTCTATAATTGATGTGGATCCTGTTCAAAAATACAACACTAGAATCCGGAAGATATCAAAAGTGTGGCAAAGCCGTTTGGCCTCTTGAGATTATATTTTTCACAAGTTCTTACCTGCCATAGCCAAAGTAGGAACAAAGAGCAGAATGTTCCAAGAGAATCCTCAATGCCACGGACTAGAAAGTCTGCTGATTAACTAGAGTAGACTTCTGCCCAAATTAAATCTTCATTTTTTTTTCCCCACAAAAATTGCAGCTTCTAAATTGGAGGAGTCGTGATATTATCCAAAATGTAAGAAAGAAGTCCAATTTCAGTAAAAAAAAAAAATTACATAAATTATTGGCACATAAAAAATAAAATCTAATTTAAGGCCCAACTGAACTTTTAGTTTGAACCATCGAAGGGCCGCTTTACACCAGAATGGCACAAGAATGCAGTGCATGTTCCTCTGCGTTCCCCTGCAGTGCGATTTTGAATTGGCTGAGATCGCACCGGAGCGTCAAATAGAACGTCTGCTGATTAACTAGAGTAGACTTCTGCCCAAATTAAATCTTCATTTTTTTTCCCACAAAAATTGCAGCTTCTAAATTAGAGGAGTCGTGTTATCCAAAATGTAAGAAAGAAGTCCAATTTCAGTAAAAAAAAAAATTACATAAATTGGCACATAAAAAATAAAATCTAATTTAAGGCCCAATTGAACTTTTATTTTGAACCATCGAAGGGCCGCTTTACACCAGAATGGCAGAGGAATGCAGTGCATGTTCCTGTGTTATCCGAAATGTAAGAAAGAAATCCAATTTCAGTAAAAAAAAAAAAAAAATTACATAAATTATTGCTGCATAAAAAAAATAAAATCTAATTTAAGGCCCAATTGAACTTTTAGTTTGAACCATCGAAAGGCCGCTTTACACCAGAATGGCACAAGAATGCAGTGCATGTTCCTGTGCGTTCCCCTGCAGTGCAATTTTGAATTGGCTGAGATCGCACCGGAGCATCAAATAGAACGTCTGCTGATTAAATAGACTTCTGCCCAAATTAAATCTTAATTTTTTTTTTTCCCACAAAAATTGCAGCTTCTAAATTAGAGGAGTCGTGTGATCCAAAATGTCAGAAAGAATTCCAATTTCAGTAAAAAAAAAAAAATTACATGAATTATTGCTACATAAAAAAAATAAAATCTAATTTAAGGCCAAATTGAACTTTTAGTTTGAACCATCGAAGGGCCGCTTCACACCAGAATGGCAGATGAATGCAGTGCATGTTCCTGTGTTATCCGAAATGTATGAAAGAAATCCAATTTCAGTAAAAAAAAAAAAAATTACATAAATTATTGCTACATAAAAAAAAAATCTAATTTAAGGCCCAATTGAACTTTTAGTTTGAACCATCGAAGGGCCGCTTCACACCAGAATGGCAGAGGAATGCAGCGCATGTTCCTGTACGTTCCCCTGCAGTGCGATTTTGAATTGGCTGAGATCGTACCGGAGCGTAAAATAAAAAGCGCATGGGCTACATTTGAGGTGCTGTTAACAATGTACTGGCACCAGCAGCAGATCACAAGGGCAGTGCGTTTGAAACGCGGTGATGGAAATGCACCCGGCGCATGCCTTTCCAGCACCACATTCTGGTGTGAACAAGCTCTAGATGTAAATTGGAAAGAAGAAAAAAGCCACCGAATGCCTGAGCTCCTGCGCTAGACAGTGGACTCCACAATGTCAGTATCCCCACATGTGTATGGAAGGAATGCAAGCCTTGCTGCCCTCGACGGACCAGGGAAATCCAAAGAGAACTGTATATAGGAAACAAAAAGAGGGCGCACGGGGCCTAGTGCATTACCTTTTAAAAATGAGATTTATTTATAAATAGTAAAATACTCACAACAGAAATAAAATCAAATGGAAAGCACGTCAAAGGATGAAATGTGGTCCAAAACCCCTGAAGGTGGTCTCGTGGGGGACTGTAGACCTCTAGATAGCTGGTGGCTGACGCGTTTCGAGGTTGTACCTCTTCCTCAGAGCCTTGGCTTCCTTGTAAAAGTAAAAGTGCCCATCCCGGCCACCAGGCTAAAAAGAAGGACCTTTGGTCTCTGTGTGGAAGCAGGGGCGTCCCTAGGCAGGTGCCCCCCCGGGTGACACCTACCACACGGGGTGACACGGACGCGCTCCACAAAAATGTAATTTGTAAAGCAAGCCAACAATCCCTGCAGGATGGATCGGATCTGCGGATTGAGCATAATGGATCAGAGTCCGATCCATTATGCTCCCCAATCTGCAGATCGGATCCATCCTGCGGGGATTGTCAGCTTGCTTTACAACTTACCTTTTTGTGGAGCGGTTTCGGTGTCACCCCGTATAGGTTGCATGCCGATGATCCCCTCAGGATGGATAGGATCTGCGGATTGGGGAGCATAATGGATTGGAGTCCGATCCATTATGCTCAATCAGCAGATCCGATCCATCCTGCGGGGATCGTCGGCATGCAACCTATACGGGGTGACACTGGACCCGCTCCACGAAAAGGTAAGTTGTAAAGCAAGCCGACGATCCCCGCAGGATGGATCCGATCTGCAGATTGAGCATAATGGATCGGAGTCCGATCCATTATGCTCCCCAATCCGCAGATTTGATCCATCCTGTGGGGATCGTCGGCATGCAACCTATGCGGGGTGACACCGGACCTGCTCCACAAAAAGGTAAGTTGTAAAGATCGGATCTGCGGATTGGGGAGCATAATGGATCGGACTCCGATCCATTATGCTCAATCTGCAGATCGGATCCATCCTGCGGGGATCGTCGGCTTGCTTTACAACTTACCTTTTTGTGGAGCGGGTCTGGTGTCACCCCATATAGGTTGCATGCCGACGATCCCCGCAGGATGGATCAGATCTGCTGATTGAGCATAATGGATCGGAGTCCGATCCACTATGCTCCCCAATCCGCAGATCCCATCCATCCTGCGGGGATCGTCGGCTCGCTTTACAACTTACCTTTTCGTGGAGCGGGTCCGGTGTCACCCCGTATAGGTTGCATGCCGACGATCCCTGCAGGATGGATGGGATCTGTGGATTGGGGAGCATAATGGACCAGACTCCAATCCATTATGCTCAATCAGCAGATCGGATCCATCCTGCGGGGATCGTCGGAATGCAACCTATATGTGGTGACACCGGACCCGCTCCACGAAAAGGTAAGTTGTAAAGCGAGCCGACGATCCCCGCATAATGGATCGGATCTGCGTATTGAGCATAAAGGATCAGAGTCCGATCCATTATGTTCAATCCGCAGATCTGATCCATTCTGCGGGGATCGTCGGAGGGGGTGTCACCAAGTGTTACCGCACTGGGTGACACCATCCCTAGGGACGCCCCGTGTGGAAGTATTGCTATATTGCAACACAATGACAGGTGCACTTTAATAATCAAATATTCAAAGCAAGGCTTGCTTGTCCCTCTTAAAATGTTCTCTGATGTCTGTTTTCTTCCCGTCTTTTTCTCTTTATCGGATCCCTCGCCTTGTAGGCCTCCATGTAATATTGGCATCTTAATGTTTATGTCTTTCTTATTTAAAATGCTGCTGCTGAAAGTTTGGCTCTCCTCAGCTTTTTCCAGCAGTTTCCTGGGCTTTTTACGACTCCTTCCTGATTTACCGCCTCTTTATGGCAGGCTATAAAAGGGAGCGCATCAGGGAACGTCGTCATCCAATGAGGAAGCTTCCCTGGCCTTGTCAGCTCAAGTTGAGCGTTGGTAATTTCCATGGGCGCCTGTTGGTGTTGGGGGGTTTTTTTCTTCCCTACGCTCAGAGACAATAAAACGGCATCTTTGTTCCTTCAGGTGTCATGCCAACAAATCTGGATTTCACTGATAGCCCCCCATAGACCGTTTGTACCGGGATGCCTCGGTGAAGGGAGAGGATTTTGTCCGCCTGGTTCCAGGCACCTCATGTAAAATAAACAAGTGTAATTTTCCTGTGATGAAAAATTAAACTGAACTCAGGGCATTGCAGAAGTGGAATCGTTCAGTCACTTAATGGATGTTTTTTTATGTTCTGAACGCTTTGTTTGCAAAAAGGTATTCCTAGGGACCTTTTAATTGCCATTCGAAATTTGGCTCCCATACTGCACTGTCACTCCATGCAAGGGAGAAACCACAGTGTCAGAGGGATGCAATGGTAGCTTGGTGGTCTTTTGTCACCTACATTCTATTTTCTGCATACCTATGTAGCGTTACTTCTGAAGGAGCCGCTGGTAATATAGTTACATAGTTAGTCTGGCTGAAAAAAAACCAAAAGTCCATCCAGTTATTATTATTATTATTATACAGTATTTATAAAGCGCCAATAGTTCGCTCAGCGCTGTACATTACAAAGGGGGACAGAACATGTGACAGAACAATGCCAATACAATGCAAAACATGAGGGGATCGAGGGCCCTGCTCTTTCGAGCTTACAATCTAGGAGGGAGGGGATGGTGGTACAGGAGGAGATAGCTGTGGGGGATGGAGTGGTAGGAAGAGTGGAGGAGGTCGGCAGGTTAGCAGGGGGTGGGGTAGGCTTCCCTGAAGAGATGGGTTTTCAGTGTGCGCCTAAAGGAGAGGCGAGTAGGTGATAATCTGATGGGTTGGGGCAGGGAGTTCCAGAGGATGGGTGACACCCTGGAGAAGTCCTGGAGGCGGGCATGGGAGGAGGAAACCAGGGAACTAGAGAGAAGGAGGTCTTGTGAGGAGCGGAGTGTGCGTGTTGGGCGGTACTTGGATATTAGGTCGGTGATGTAGTTTGGGGCAGTATGGTGGACGGCTTTGTACGTCAGTGTTAGGATTTTGAATTTGATCCGTTGTGCAATCGGAAGCCAGTGGAGGGATTGGCAGAGGGGGGTGGAGGACACTGAATGGAAGCCAGTGGAGGGATTGGCAGAGGGGGGTGGCGGAGACAGACGGAGCGGTTGGAAAGGTGAATGAGTCTGGCAGCCGTATTCAGGATGGACTGAAGCGGGGATAGCCAGCGGCGAGGCAGGCCAGTGAGGAGGGAGTTGCAGTAGTCGAGTCGTGATATGATGAGGGAGTGGATGAGCTGTTTAGTGGTTTCTGGGGTTAGGAACGTGCAGATTTTGGCGATGTTGCGGAGGTGGAGTCTGCACGAGTTTGTTAAAGATTGGACTTGGGGCTGGAAGGATAGGTTGGAGTCCAGAATGACACCAAGTACTCTGGCCTGCGGGGCGGGTTTGATGGTGGCGTTGTTGGATGTGATGGAGAAGTCAATGGGGGGGGGGTGTCCGGGCTGGGGGGGAAGACAAGAAACTCGGTTTTGGAGAGGTTCAGTTTAAGGAAGTGGAGCGATATCCAATCTGATATGTCGCTCAGTAGGTTTGTGATTCGGGCTGAGACCGATGGGGTGAGGTGGGGGGTTGAGAGATAGATTTGTGTGTCGTTGGCATATAGGTGGTAGTTGAAGCCGTGAGAGTGTATGAGTTGGCCAAGGGAGGAGATGTAGATGGAGAAGAGAAGGGGCCCAAGGACAGAGCCTTGAGGGACCCCAACAGAGAGGGGGAGTGAGGGGGAGGTGGTAGCATTATAGGTAACGCTGAAAGAGCGTTGTGACAGGTAGGATGAGAGCCAGGAGAGAGCAGAATCTCTGAGGCCGAGGGAGGAGGAGGGGGTGGTCGACTGTGTCGAAGGCCGCAGAGAGGTCAAGGAGTAGGAGCACTGAATAGTGGCCATTAGCTTTGGCGGTTAGAAGGTCGTTGGAGAGTTTGAGTAAGGCAGTTCAACTGTTAAAAAAAAGTTATAATCCTACACCCACAGTTGATCCAGAGGAAGGCAAAAAAAAGAAAACAGCAAAGCACGATCCAATTTGCTCCTGCAGGGAAAAAATTCCTTCCTGATCCCCCGAGAGGCAATCGGATATTCCCTGGATCAACTTTCCCTATAAATGTTATATCCAGTTATATTCTGTGTATCCAAGAAAGAATCCAGGACTTTCCTACAACAATCCACTGAGCTGGCCACAACCAACTCTTGAGGGAGTCTATTCCACATTCTCACAACTCTTACCGTAAAGAAACCTATATTCACTATATGAACCACTGATGTATTTATACATGGAGATCATATCCCTCCTTATGTATTATACATGGAGATCATATCCCCCCTTATATATTATACATGGAGATCATATCCCCCCTTATGTATTATACATGGAGATCATATCCCCCCTTATGTATTATACATGGAGATCATATCCCCCCTTATGTATTATACATGGAGATCATATCCCCCCTTATGTATTATACATGGAGATCATATCCCCCCTTATGTATTATACATGGAGATCATATCCCCCCTTATGTATTGTACATGGAGATCATATCCCCCTTATGTATTATACATGGAGATCATATCCCCCCTTATGTATTATACATGGAGATCATATCCCCCCCTTATGTATTATACATAGAGATCATATCCCCCCTTATGTATTATACATGGAGATCATATCCCCCCTTATGTATTATACATGGAGATCATATCCCCCTTATGTATTATACATGGAGATCATATCCCCCCTTATGTATTATATATGGAGATCATATCCCCCCTTATGTATTATACATGGAGATCATATCCCCCCTTATGTATTATACATGGTGATCATATCCCCCCCTTATGTATTATACATGGAGATCATATCCCCCCTTATGTATTATACATGGAGATCATATCCCCCCCTTATGTATTATACATGGAGATCATATCCCCCCTTATGTATTATACATGGTGATCCTATCCCCCCTTATGTATTATACATGGAGATCATATCCCCCTTATGTATTATACATGGAGATCATATCCCCCCTTATGTATTATACATGGAGATCATATCCCCCCTTATGTATTATACATGGTGATCATATCACTCTTATGTATTATACATGGAGATCAGACCCCCCCTTATGTATTATACATGGAGATCATATTCCCCCTTATGTATTATACATGGAGATCATATCCCCCCCTTATGTATTATACATGGAGATCATATCCCCCTTATGTATTATACATGGAGATCATATCCCCCCCTTATGTATTATACATGGAGATCATATCCCCCCTTATGTATTATACATGGAGATCATATCCCCCCTTATGTATTATACATGGAGATCATATCCCCCCTTATGTATTATACATGGAGATCATATCCCCCCTTATGTATTATACATGGTGATCATATCCCCCTTATGTATTATACATGGAGATCATATCCCCCCCTTATGTATTATACATGGAGATCATATCCCCTCTTATGTATTATACATGGAGATCATATCCCCCCCTTATGTATTATACATGGAGATCATATCCCCCCTTATGTATTATACATGGAGATCATATCCCCCCCTTATGTATTATACATGGAGATCATATCCCATCTTATGTATTATACATGGAGATCATATCCCCCTTATGTATTATACACGGAGAGCATATCCCCCCTTATGTATTATACATGGAGATCATATCCCCCCTTATGTATTATACATGGAGATCATATCCCCCTTATGTATTATACATGGAGATCATATCCCCCCTCTTATGTATTATACATGGAGATCATATCCCCCCCTTATGTATTATATATGGAGATCATATCCCTCCTTATGTATTATACATGGAGATCATATCCCCCCTTATGTATTATACATGGAGATCATATCCCCCCCTTATGTATTATACATGGAGATCATATCCCATCTTATGTATTATACATGGAGATCATATCCCCCTTATGTATTATACACGGAGAGCATATCCCCCCTTATGTATTATACATGGAGATCATATCCCCCCTTATGTATTATACATGGAGATCATATCCCCCTTATGTATTATACATGGAGATCATATCCCCCCCTTATGTATTATACATGGAGATCATATCCCCCCCTTATGTATTATATATGGAGATCATATCCCTCCTTATGTATTATACATGGAGATCATATCCCCCCCTTATGTATTATACATGGAGATCATATCCCCCCCTTATGTATTATATATGGAGATCATATCCCTCCTTATGTATTATACATGGAGATCATATCCCCCCCTTATGTATTATGCATGGTGATCATATCCCCCCCTTAATCTCCTCTTCTCAGTAGAGAATACATTCAGTTCCTCTAATCTTTCCTCATAGCTGAGCTCCTCCATGCCTCTTATCAGTTTGGTTGCCCTTCTCTGTACTTTCTCCAGTTCCCCAATGTTCTTTTTGTGAATTGGAGCTCAAAACTGAACTGCATATTCCAGATGAGGCCTTACTAATGATTTGTACCTGGGGGGGATGATATCTCTCTTTCTGGAGTCTATACCTCTTTTAATACAAGAGCGGATTTTGCTTGCTTTAGAACACACACAGGTTCTTTCCCTAATCAGTGCAGGGCAGCCAGGCACACAGTTGTCATCCATTCATAAGGCTCAGTAAATAGTCTAGGCAATGTCAGGACAAGGTCACCCAGCACCCAGGGCAAAGATGCCAAACTGTGCTCCCCCCTTCTTATTCATGATGTGAGAACTTAGAGGATCCACTTAGGGGATTCACAACCCACACCTCTTCTCGGCTCCTCACTGCCCCCCCCCCCCCCGCTCTGGGCTGACACAAGTAGTAATGGAGCTAGTAATTCCCAAGGGAATGATAATTATTATACAGGATTTATATAACGTCAACAGTTCAATACAAGAGGGTTAGGAGGGCCCTGATCCTTGGAGCTTACAATCTAAGAGGAAGGGGCTGGTGGTACAAAAAGGTAATACCTGTGGGGGATGGGCTGGTAGAAGGAATAGAAGATTCCGTTATTAGCTGAAGGGAGGATAGGCTTCCCTGAAGAGATCGGTTTTCAGAGATCGCCTAAAAGTGGGCAGAGTAGGCAATAGTCTGATAGATTTGGGTAGAGAGTTTCAGAGGATGGGGGAGGCTCTGAAGAAGTCCTGGAGTTGAGCATGGGAGGAGGAGACAAGGAAGTTAAAGAGTGGGAGGTCCTGGGAATGAGCTAGGACAGTGCACAGCTGGGGACTGTGGTAGGTTGACAGGAGTTGTGGAGAATGAGGGCTCTTGGGGACACTTGGGGGCACTGTGGGAGGTTGAGAGTCACCATGGATCACTGTGAGAGCTTGGAGGCATTGTGGGAGGTTGAGGGTCACTGTGGATCACTGTGAGAGCTTGGAGGCATTGTGGGAGGTAGAGGGTCACTGTGGATCACTGAGAGAGCTTAGAGGCATTGTGGGAGGTTGAGGGTCACTGTGGATCACTGCGAGAGCTTGGAGGCATTGGGGGAGGTTGAGGGTCACTGTGGATCACTGCGAGAGCTTGGAGGCATTGGGGGAGGTTGAGGGTCACTGTGGATCACTGCGAGAGCTTGGAGGCATTGTGGGAGGTTGAGGGTCACTGTGGATCACTGCGAGAGCTTGAAGGCATTGTGGGAGGTTGAGGTTCACTGTGGATCACTGCGAGAGCTCGGAGGCATTGTGGGAGGTAGAGGGTCACTGTGGATCACTGAGAGAGCTTAGAGGCATTGTGGGAGGTTGAGGGTCACTGTGGATCACTGCGAGAGCTTGGAGGCATTGGGGGAGGTTGAGGGTCACTGTGGATCACTGCGAGAGCTTGGAGGCATTGGGGGAGGTTGAGGGTCACTGTGGATCACTGCGAGAGCTTGGAGGCATTGTGGGAGGTTGAGGGTCACTGTGGATCACTGCGAGAGCTTGAAGGCATTGTGGGAGGTTGAGGGTCACTGTGGATCACTGCGAGAGCTCGGAGGCATTGTGGGAGGTTGAGGGTCACTGTGGATCACTGTGAGAGCTCGGAGGCATTGTGGGAGGTTGAGGGTCACTGTGGATCACTGCGAGAGCTCGGAGGCATTGTGGGAGGTTGAGTGTCACTGTGGATCACTGCGAGAGCTTGGAGGCATTGTGGAAGTTTGAGGGTCACTGTGGATCACTATGAGAGCTTGGAGGCATTGTGGAAGTTTGAGGGTCACTGTGGATCACTATGAGAGCTTGGAGGCATTGCGGGAGGTTGAGGGTCACTGTGGATCACTGCGAGAGATTGGAGGCATTGTGGGAGGTTGAGGGTCACTATGGATCATTGCGAGAGCTTGGAGGCATTGTGGGAGGTTGAGTGTCACTGTGGATCACTGCGAGATCTTGGAGGCATTGTGGGAGGTTGAGGGTCACTGTGGATCACTATGAGAGCTTGGAAGCATTGTGGGAGGTTAGAGGAGCTGCAGCTAGCTGAAGGCCCTGGAGGAAGGAGGCCACAGCCCAGTTGTTGATGAACCACTGTCTTACATTACTCATCATTTTCTGTATTGAAGACCAAGGTCAAGAGAACAGTGGAGACACGGACAGCAATAAAAACCTAACAGGGGTTAACCAAAGCTAAAAAATAGGTTATGGCTTTATGAATGAATGAACAGTATGTGCAACCTGCTCTATCTCACCTAGCAATTTATCACAGGGAAACGTCAATGAACTGAAGGGCTTCTGTTCACCCAGACATGTTTTTTATGCTCCACCAATGACTTTATGTACCCTTTAAATTTGACATCCTGCTGCTTAAACTCCTACACAAATATCTGACTTGTTACAGTATAAGTAAAGTACCCCATAACAAGTTGAAAACAAAGTAAGACAAGATGGCGCCTCACGCTCCATAATTGTTACATCATTATTGGCCCTCTTGAAAAATAAAACAAGCAGCCCGCTCAGAGAATATGAAGAAAAACAGCAAACGAGATCCGAGCGAGCAAAAACAAAGAGGAATCGTGCGAGTTTTTACCTCCGAGTAATGTGTTATCTTAATGGTGTTTAAAAATTGTGAAGCGAGAAAAATGGAGCCTTGCCTGGGAAGTGATCATGTGGTTAATCTAACAGGTGAGGCGGCGTGTAGTTATTACAATGATGGAGCTCAGAGTTTATCAGTGAACACTGGCAAAGACTAAAAATAAATACATAAGAAAGACAAATAGGAGGCGAGCAAACAAAGAGAGAAAAACACAACGTTTTCTAATCAAATCTCTGCCCCGCAGTGTCTCAGTCACCTCCAGTCATTTTTTAGGACATAAACACAGCCAGTTAAAATGACTTTAGTAATTACACTTCATCTCGGCCTTTCCGAGGTATTAAAAAAGAGAAACAGGAGGACGCGTCAGAGAAATAAAAAAAAAAAAGTGGTTTAATCACGATTTTGGCGATTTCTGGAATCCCAACCATTTCTGTTGAACGAGAATAAACATGCTTCCCCCCCACCACCCCACCCCATTTTGCGACAATGGCACATTTATCTCCCGTCATGGCTTCGTTCGGGATTTTATATTCAATAAAACGGTAGTGACTCCTTTTTATTAGAACCTATTGCTTATTCCTGAGTCGTTTGCTGAAAGTGTTGTGTCTTGGCTGTGTTTAATTTGTCATTAGGATTGGTACTGCGGGGTTGGATATATCAGACGGAGATAAGAGACCTAAAACAAATGCGGTTCTTGTCTTCTTCTGTACATACAGGCTGATGAAAATGGGTATTCTTCATCAACTATGACTGGCCATAGATTTCACAGGACAGTTGGGTGTTCTGGCTCCATCTCATCATCTTAACCACTTCCCGCAAATGGACGTACCTGTATGTCCTTGGGTTTCAGTGGTTCTACCAGGATCATGCCTCCTGCCAATATCCACCAGGCTTTACCTAGTGAGGGAGATGTAGACTTGCCCAATATAGGACAGCTGGGCTCTTTCCCACCAATGTCCTCCTGGCTCTCTCCAGGGAGATTCTCCAGACCCCACTTGATCCCTGGACTTGAAATTGTGAATGGCCCCCCCAGCTAAGCCTAGTTAGGACCTTGATGTCTTCACATTGGCTTCTCTAGCATTCCTGCCCCAGTGGCAGAGCCCCTGCACACGGGTCTCCTCCAGCAGGACTGGACCCAAAAAACACTGCACACTGCTGCCCAGGCTTCAGGCTATTTATCGGCTTCTCATTCACTTACTGAGCACACCTCCACAGGGATTGGCTAGAGTCCCATAAATGTTCAGGCTGCATGTTCTGTCCTTCCTCCCACTGTGATTATAGAATCCTCTAGAACAGGGGTCTCCAAACTTTCTAAACAAATTTACTGTCCTTCAGACTTTAGGGGGGCCGGACTGTGGCCATTGGTAGTAGAAAACAGTCAGCTGGAAAAAACAATGCCCAATTGTTGGTGTCATTGGGAAGAATTGTGCCCACCCCACACACACACCTTCCAAACTGCATCAAATAGTGGGTGCAATCAAATTTCACTAGCAGTGGGAGGGTTTTAAAGGGACATTAAATACCAGGAATGCATTATGTACAGAGTGCAGAGTTCAGGAAGGGGGGGTATAAACAGAGTGCAGAGTTTAGGGGTGCGCTACATGCAAAGTTCAGGGGTGTGCTATGTACACAGTGCAGAGTTCAGGGGTGTGCTACACACAGAGTGCAGAGTACAGGGGTGCGCTACACACAGAGTGCAGAGTTTAGGGGTTCGCTACATGCAGAGTTCAGGGGTGCTCTATGTACATAGTGCAGAGTTCAGGGGTGTGCTACACACAGAGTGCAGAGTTCAGGGGTGCGCTACACACAGAGTGCAGAGTTCAGGGGTGCGCTACACACAGAGTGCAGAGTTCAGGGGGGCACTATGTACATAGTGCAGAATTCAGGGGTATGCTACACACAGAGTGCAGAGTTCATGGGTGTGCTACACATAGAGTGCAGAGTTTAGGGGTGCGCAATGTGCAGAGTTCAGGGGTGCGCTATGTACATAGTGCAGAATTCAGGGGTATGCTACACACAGAGTGCGGAGTTCAGGAGTGCGCTAAACATAAAGTGCAGAGTTTAGGGGTGCGCTACGTGCAGAGTTCAGGGGTGCACTATGTACATAGTGCAGAATTCAGGGGTATGCTACACACAGAGTGCAGAGTTCAGGGGTGCGCTACACACAGAGTGCAGAGTTCAGGGGTGCGCTACACACAGAGTGCAGAGTTCAGGGGGGCACTATGTACATAGTGCAGAATTCAGGGGTATGCTACACACAGAGTGCAGAGTTCATGGGTGTGCTACACATAGAGTGCAGAGTTTAGGGGTGCGCAATGTGCAGAGTTCAGGGGTGCGCTATGTACATAGTGCAGAATTCAGGGGTATGCTACACACAGAGTGCGGAGTTCAGGAGTGCGCTAAACATAAAGTGCAGAGTTTAGGGGTGCGCTACGTGCAGAGTTCAGGGGTGCACTATGTACATAGTGCAGAATTCAGGGGTATGCTACACACAGAGTGCAGAGTTCAGGAGTGCGCTATGTGCAGAGTTCAGGGGTGCGCTATGTACATAGTGCAGAGTTCAGGGGTATGCTACACACAGAGTTCAGGGGTGCGCTATGTACATAGTGCAGAGTTCAGGGGTGTGCTACACAGAGTACAGAGTTCAGGGGTGCGCTACACACAGAGTGCAGAGTTCAGGGGTGCGATACACACAGAGTGCAGAGTTCAGCCATCATCCACAGCTGCTTACCTCTGCATCTCCCCTCCACATCTCACTTTTCTCACTCTTCAGCTCTGACCTCTGTTTGCAACCCCCCCCCCCCCTCCACTGCCCCCCCCCCTCCTTAGACGCTCCAACATCTTTCATATGTCTTACTTTTGTTGTATTGAGCTGAAGCACTCAGCCGGCTCTAGTACCTCCCTGCACACTGTAAGTGGCTCCGCATCTCCCACTTGCAGGGAGATCATCCAGTGGGGGTGTCGGCATCTGCACTGCACCCCGGACACCATCCTGCAGTCAGTGGAAGCTGCTCAGAAGATCTAATCAGTGGGAGCCATTGGGAGACATGCTGTAACTTGTAAACACAGAAGCCAGACTTCTGTGTTTACAAGTGATAGTGGTGAGCAGGGAGCAGAGGGCAGGAGCCAGAGGTGGTGGAACTGGGCTCCACCAAGTTCAAGGTAGGGGTGTCGGCATCTGCACTGCACCACGGACACCATCCTGCAGTCAGTGGAAGCTGCTCAGAAGATCTAATCAGTGGGAGCCATTGGGAGACATGCTGTAACTTGTAAACACAGAAGCCAGACTTCTGTGTTTACAAGTGATAGTGGTGAGCAGGGAGCAGAGGGCAGGAGCCAAAGGTGGTGGAACTGGGCTCCACCAAGTTCAAGCTGGGGGTGTCGGCATCTGCACTGCACCACGGACACCATCCTGCAGTCAGTGGAAGCTGCTCAGAAGATCTAATCAGTGGGAGCCATTGGGAGACATGCTGTAACTTGTAAACACAGAAGCCAGACTTCTGTGTTTACAAGTGATAGTGGTGAGCAGGGAGCAGAGGGCAGGAGCCAGAGGGGGTGGAACTGGGCTCCACCAAGTTCAAGCTGAAAAAAAGCCCCGGATATACAGTATTATATGATCTCTTTATATTTAAATACATTCATTTAATGCTGCACTAATTTGTGTTGATTGTATCTGCCTGGAGTTCAATTTTGAAGTTGAACTAAAGGCAAAACGTTTTTTTTTGTGGATAGAGTAAGGGTTTGTTTTTTGCCATCTGTGCCCCATTGGGGAGATTTCCCTTCAATTCCTGTCCAATGTCAAAAACAGGAAGAGATTAGATATTTCTCCAAAGTGAGAGATTCCTTGGAAGTCACCAAAACCAATGTTCCGATTGGAAGATTTCCCCTCTAGTGGGTGACCTCTCAAAACTTATTTTGCTACTGATAATAGTCACCAGGACAGGCAGAGAGGGTGAATCTCCCTAATGGGGGCACAGACAGCAATAAAAGTTTAGTTCTAAGCCCTCACTTTCTTCCAAAACTATAGAGAAAAAAACTTTTGCCTAGAGTTATATTTTAAAGGTCTATAAGTGGCCAATCCTGCTTCTCCTCAGTACTTCATAAATGGGTAGAACTGAACAAGGAAAAAAAAAAGCTATACTCCCATGATGCTATTGGGGCTCCTACTGTTCTGTTGTTTGAAGACCGTTCCATCAGTAAAGGTGATATAAAGGAAAGGTGGCCACAGACACTCCATGTTCTTGGGTATCCAGTCATCCATATTAGCTGATCTTCCATCGTTAGTAAAAGGACATGAGACCAGGGGCGGACTGACAACTCATGGGGCCCCCGGGCAATAGGGGATCATGGGGCCCCTGTGTCCTTGCCCAAACTCAAAAAAGCCTATGAAAAAGGTACCAGGGGCATCTCATGGGGCCCCCTACTGACCCTGGGGGCAATAGGGGACCATGGGACCCCTGTGTCCTTGCCCAAACTCAAAAAAACAACTGTTCCAAACAGTTGTTTTGGTCACGCCTAATGTTTTTGCTATCTCTCCGATGGGTTTGTTTTGTTTTTTCAGCCTAACGATGGCTTGCTTCACTGATAGTGACAGCTCTTTGGATCTCATCTTGAGAGTTGACAGCAACAGATTCCAAATGCAAATAGCACACTTGAAATGAACTCTGGACCTTTTATCTGCTCATTGTAATTGGGATAATGAGGGAATAACACACACCTGGCCATGGAAGAGCTGAGAAGCCAATTGTCCCATTACTTTTGGTCCCTTAACAAGTGGGAGGCACATATGCAAACTCTTGTAATTCCTACACCGTTCACCCGATTTGGATGTAAATTAAAGCTGACAGTCTGCAGTTAAAGCACATCTTGTTCGTTTCATTTCAAATCCATTGTGGTGGTGTATAGAGCTAAAAATGTTAGCATTGTGTCGATGTCCCAATATTTATGGACCTGACTGTATATATGTATATATATATATATATATATATATATATATTATGTTGAAATGCGTTTTTATTACAAAATATATAATACATTTCAAATATACTATATGTCTTTAAAAATACAAATCTACATTTTTGGAATGCATTTACAAATATATGTCGAAAAATATATGTTAATATAAATATATGTTAAAATGACTTTTTTATACAGTATGTAAAAAAAATCTGAAGAATATATTTAAAAAAATATATATTTTTAAAAACCGGCCTCAAGAAGAGTTATACAAAACAAATTAGTTAAACCCACGACTGTTTTTTTTTTTACCATTACTATTCTTTTATATTGGCTTTTGAACTTTCCAAATGCAACAATTTAGAAATTGGATGAAAGGGAAACACTTTTTGAAAGATAAATAGTTCATTATATATACAGACGTATAGATCAGACCAGGGGCGGACTGATAACTCAGGGGGCCCCCAGGCAATAGGGGATCATGGGGCCTCTGTGTCCTTGCCCAAACTCAAAAAAACCTATGAAAAAGGTACCAGGGGCATCTCATGGGGCCCCCTACTGACCCCGGGCCCTCGGGCAGTGCCCGAATTTCCAAATGGTCAGTCCGCCCCTGCATGAGACTGACAACTAGACGCATATATTGATTGAACGTCTCCTTGCTTTAAATCCATATATCTCCTTTTTTGGAGTTCATGTTTAAATTGCCGATCTCCCAGAGACTTGCAGGACATGTGCAGACATTAAACATCTTCATTTTTCCGTGTGTATATAAGAAGCCCTTGTGTATTCGAGTAGAATTAAGCAGACGGTTGGTTAGCGGGGGGTTGACAACGGAGGTAGAACTCCAGAACGTTCCTCTTCCCTGTGTTGGGGCCTCTTAGGATCTGGCGTCTGGAGTTCGGTAACAGGAAACGTTGGTGTATACAGTAAATGGTGTTAAAGCAGCTGCATTCTGCCAAGGCTAATAATATATCTTTTTCATGCTGTATTGGAGTATTTCCAACTATATGGTTTTCTTCTTAAAGCCCCATTTTGGGCTGCTGTTAAATTTACTATTGCAATGGATAACCCCAACCGCCATGTTGCATGGGTTAAATCAGGGGCGGACGGACCATTCGAGCACTCGGGTGCCGCCCGAGGGCCTGGGGTCAGTAGGGGGCCCATCCTCCAGCCTAGCCTGGTGAGGGCCTGGGGTCAGTAGGGGGCCCCATGAAATGTCCCTGGTACCTTTTATAGGCTTTTTTGGGTGTGCTTTGAGTGTGGGTAAGGACACAGGGACCTTTCGAGCACTCGGGTGCCGCCCGAGGGCCCGCGGTCAGTAGGGGGCCCAACCTCCGGCCTAGCCTAGTGAGGGCCCGGGGTCAGTAGGGGGCCGCATGAAATGTCCCTGGTACCTTTTATAGGCTTTTTTGGGTGTGCTTTGAGTTAAATCAGGGGCGGACTGACCATTCGAGCACTCGGGTGCCGCCCGAGGGCCTGGGGTCAGTAGGGGGCCCAACCTCCGGCCTAGCCTGGTGAGGGCCTGGGGTCAGTAGGGGGCCCCATGAAATGTCCCTGGTACCTTTTATAGGCTTTTTTGGGTGTGCTTTGAGTGTGGGCAAGGACACAGGGACCATTCGAGCACTCGGGTGCCGCCCGAGGGCCCGGGGTCAGTAGGGGGCCCAACCTCTGGCCTAGCCTGGTGAGGGCCCGGGGTCAGTAGGGGGCCCCATGAAATGTCCCTGGTACCTTTTATAGGCTTTTGTGGGTGTGCTTTGAGTGTGGGCAAGGACACAGGGACCATTCGAGCACTCGGGTGCCGCCCGAGGGCCCGCGGTCAGTAGGGGGCCCAACCTCCGTCCTAGCCTGGTGAGGGCCCGGGGTCAGTAGGGGGCCCCATGAAATGTCCCTGGTACCTTTTATAGGCTTTTTTGGGTGTGCTTTGAGTGTGGGCAAGGACACAGGGACCATTCGAGCACTCGGGTGCCGCCCGAGGGCCCGCGGTCAGTAGGGGGCCCAACCTCCGGCCTAGCCTGGTGAGGGCCCGGGGTCAGTAGGGGGCCGCATGAAATGTCCCTGGTACCTTTTATAGGCTTTTTTGGGTGTGCTTTGAGTGTGGGCAAGGACACAGGGGCCCCATGATCCCCTATTGCCCGGGGGCCCCATGAGTTGTCAGTCCGCCCTTGGGTTAAATGCAGGTGTAAATTGAAATACCTTATTTATCAGTCTTGAAGGCTTCCTCCTCTCTTCACAACCAGTCCTGGCTGGTCACTGATTGGCTGGTCTCCGGTGCCATCATGTACAATGCAGGAACAGCAGTCCTGCATTGTACGCGAGGATGACGAGGGTCCAGCCCAACTTCAGAGCGCCAGGCAGCGGAGAAGAGCAAGGAATAAGATAATAACCAATATGTGAAAATAAAAAAAAATAATTAATAAAATATAACCACAAATAATTTGAAGTATTATATTAATTATTCTATTTTATTTTCACATATTGGTTATTATTTGAAGTATTGTTGCATAATAGCAGCTCCTACATTATTATTTATTATTATTATTTATTTATATGTACGCTGTATTTCATGGTACTACATTCCAGGGGCGCGATGATGTAGAATTTGGAATATATCGATATATATTGATAATATGTACCAAGGATTATTTTTATCTATAAAGGAATAAGATAAACACTCATAATTATACTCCCCCCCCCTTCAAGCCAAATGAGCATTGGCATTGGAACCCTGATGCTTGGGTAAATTCAACATCAGCCCGGGATGTGGCTTTACATTTACAGCAGGTGTAAAGCCAGTCGCTAAAACCTCATATAGGCTGGAATATGTTGATGTAATTACAAATGTCCCTTCCAGTATTTTTAATTCTGCAGTTTTTGTTAAAATAAAACCTGGAGATTGTGCCCTGAAGACCCTTGTTGAGTCACCTCCTGTTATAGAGTGACCAATGTTCTGCCCTTGTCGCCAAATTGTTCTTTCGTGTTTGTTACACATAGTTAGTCTGGCTGAAAAAAGGCAAAAATCCATCCAGTTCACCCAAAAAAAAAGTTATCATCCTACACCCACAGTTGATCCAGAGGAAGGCAAAAAAACCCAGCAAAGCACGATCCAATTTGCTCCTGCTGGGAAAAAATTCCTTCCTGATCCCCCGAGAGGCAATCGGATATTCCCTGGATCAACTTTCCCTATAAATGTTATATCCAGTTATATTCTGTGTATCCAAGAAAGAATCCAGGACTTTCCTACAGCGATCCACTGAGCTGGCCACAACCAACTCTTGAGGGAGTCTATTCCACATTCTCACAGCTCTTACTGTGAAGAAACCTTTCCGTGTTTGGAGATTACATTTCTTTTCCTCCAGACGTAAAGAGCGCCCCCTTGTCCTCTGTGATGACCTCAGAGGGAATAACTACACCGAGTTCACTATATGAACCACTGATGTATTTATACATGGAGATCATATCCCCCCTTATGTATTATACATGGAGATCATATCCCCCTTATGTATTATACATGGAGATCATATCCCCCCTTATGTATTATACATGGAGATCATATCCCCCTTATGTATTATACATGGAGATCATATCCCCCCTTATGTATTATACATGGAGATCATATCCCCCCCTTATGTATTATACATGGAGATTATATCCCCCCTTATGTGTTATACATGGAGATCATATCCCCCCTTATGTATTATACATGGAGATCATATCCCCCCTTATGTATTATACATGGAGATCATATCCCCCTTATGTATTATACATGGAGATCATATTCCCCCCCCCCCTTATGTATTATACATGGAGATCATATCCCCCCTTATGTATTATACATGGTGATCATATCTCCCTTTATGTATTATACATGGAGATCATATCCCCCTTATGTATTATACATGGAGATCATATCCCCCCTTATGTATTATACATGGAGATCATATCCCCCCTTATGTATTATACATGGAGATCATATCCCCCCTTATGTATTATACATGGAGATCATATCCCCCTTATGTATTATACATGGAGATAATATCCCCCTTATGTATTATACATGGAGATCATATTCCCCCTTATGTATTATACATGGAGATCATATCCCCCCCTTATGTATTATACATGGAGATTATATCCCCCCTTATGTGTTATACATGGAGATCATATCCCCCCTTATGTATTATACATGGAGATCATATCCCCCCTTATGTATTATACATGGAGATCATATCCCCCCCTTATGTATTATACATGGTGATCATATCCCCCCTTATGTATTATACATGGAGATCATATCCCCCCTTATGTATTATACATGGTGATCATATCCCCCCTTATGTATTATACATGGAGATCATATCCCCCCTTATGTATTATACATGGAGATCATATCCCCCCCCTTATGTATTATACATGGAGATCATATCCCCCCCTTATGTATTATACATGGAGATCATATCCCCCTTATGTATTATACATGGAGATCATATCCCCCCTTATGTATTATACATGGAGATCATATCCCCCTTATGTATTATACATGGAGATCATATCCCCCCCTTATGTATTATACATGGTGATCATATCCCCCCTTATGTATTATACATGGAGATCATATCCCCCCTTATGTATTATACATGGAGATCATATCCCCCCTTATGTATTATACATGGAGATCATATCCCCCCTTATGTATTATACATGGAGATCATATCCCCCCCTTATGTATTATACATGGAGATCATATCCCCCCTTATGTATTATACATGGAGATCATATCCCCCCTTATGTATTATACATGGAGATCATATCCCCCTTATGTATTATACATGGAGATCATATCCCCCCTTATGTATTATACATGGAGATCATATCCCCCCTTATGTATTATACATGGAGATCATATCACCCCTTATGTATTATACATGGAGATCATATCCCCCCTTATGTATTATACATGGAGATCATATCCCCCCTTATGTATTATACATGGAGATTACATCCCCCCTTATGTATTATACATGGAGATCACATCCCCCCCTTATGTATTATACATGGAGATCATATCCCCCCTTATGTATTATACATGGAGATCACATCCCCCCCTTATGTATTATACATGGAGATCACATCCCCCTTATGTATTATACATGGAGATCATATCCCTCCTTATGTATTATACATGGAGATCATATCCCCCCTTATGTATTATACATGGAGATCATATCCCCCCTGATGTATTATACATGGAGATCATATCCCCCCTTATGTATTATACATGGAGATCATATCCCCCTTATGTATTATACATGGAGATCATATCCCCCCTTATGTATTATACATGGAGATCATATCCCCCCTTATGTATTATACATGGAGATCATATCCCCCCTTATGTATTATACATGGAGATCATATCCCCCCTTATGTATTATACATGGAGATCATATCCCCCTTATGTATTATACATGGAGATCATATCCCCCTTATGTATTATACATGGTGATCATATCCCCCCTTATGTATTATACATGGAGATCATATCCCCCTTATGTATTATACATGGAGATCATATCCCCCCTTCCTCAATGCCCCGGACGCTGCCGCTGCCTATCTTTCACAGACAGGATTTGGGGGCGAACGGGTCCGGAGTTTTCAATACAAGGGAAATAAATAGTGAAGCCTCGCAGACACGGAAATCAATTTCCTCAAAAAAAAAAAAAGCCGGTGTGACTTGGTCAAAGCGCCGTCCATAAATCCCCCGCAAACCGCTATGTGGACCAAAGGGGGGGGCAGCAGAGATTTGTCATTTTGGGTGTTTTATTGCCTAAACAAAAAAGCAAGGTTACACAGATACGCCTTTGTGAGATTGTTTATAGTGATTGTACTGTGGAGGGGGAAAAGTATTTATAGGCGATCGGTGACAATGCGGGATGAGAGCCGGAAAGATTACTTTGTTACAATAACAGGCAGAGAGCGCCAGACGCATCATCACCTTGTGAAAACGGCGCCGATAAAGTCAAATTCAACAAAGACATACCTCCCGACTGTCCCTGATTTCGAGGGATTGTCCCTGATTTCAAGGGATTGTCCCTGATTTTGAGGGACTCTCCCTGATTTCGAACTAAGTCCCTCTGTCCCTCCTTCCTCCTCATTTGTCTCTCATTTTGGTCTGATCCAGGGGCGGACTGACCATTTAGAAACTCGGGCACTGCTCGAGGGCCCGAGGTCAGTAGGGGGCCAAATGAGATGCCCCTGGTACCTTTTTCATAGGCTTTTTTGAGTTTGGGCAAGGACACAGGGGCCCCATGATCCCCTATTGCCTGGGGGCCCCCTGAGTTGTCAGTCTGCCCCTGGTCTGATCTATACGTCTGTATATATAATGAACTATTTATCTTTCAAAAAGTGTTTCCCTTTCATCCAATTTCTAAATTGTTGCATTTGGAAAGTTCAAAAGCCAATATAAAAGAATAGTAATGGTAAAAAAAAAAACAGTCGTGGGTTTAACTAATTTGTTTTGTATAATTCTTCTTGAGGCCGGTTTTTAAAAATATATATTTTTTTAAATATATTCTTCAGATTTTTTTTAACATACTGTATAAAAAAGTCATTTTACCATATATTTTTCTACATATATTTGTAAATGCATTCCAAAAATGTAGATTTGTATTTTTAAAGACATACAGTATATTTGAAATGTATTATATATTTTGTAATAAAAACGCATTTCAACATCATATACATATATATATATATATATATATATTATATATATTTTTTTAAATATATTGAATATGGCCAAAATTGTAGCTTTTTGAACATATGTCAATATATTTGGGATGCATATTTTTAAATATATTTCAAATATATTTTTCTTCCATGTGGGCAGGTTTAGCCCTGCATGGGTAGACCCCTTATTTGAAATGTATTTTTAAAAATATTTTTCATGTATTTTGTGATAAAAACGCATTTCAACATACAATATATATATATATATATATATATATATATATACAGTTGCAAGAAAAAGTATGTGAACCCCTTGGGATTACGTGGAGTTTTGCATGAATTGGGCATAAAATGTGCTCTGAACGTCATCTAAGTCACAACAATAGAAGAACACAGTCTGCTGAACATAATACTACACAAACATTAGATGTTGTCATGGTTTAATTGCACATAACATGTAAACATTCACAGTGCAGGGAGGAAAAAGTATGTGAACCTTTGGACTTAATAACTGGTTGACCCTCCTTTGGCAGCAATAACCTCAACCAAACATTTCCTGTAGTTGCAGATCAGACCTGCACAACGATCTGGAGTCATTTTGGACCACTCCTCTTCACAAAACTGTTTCAGTGTAGCAATGTTCTTGGGATGTCTGGTGTGAATCGCTCTCTTAAGGTCATGCCACAGCATTTCAATCGGGTTGAGGTCAGGACTCTGACTGGGCCACTCCAGAAGGCGTATTCTGTGCTGTTGCAGCCATTGTTTTGTTGAATTACTTGTATGCTTTGGGTCATTGTCCTGTTGCATCACCCATCCTCTGCGGAGCTTCAGTTGGCGGACAGATGGTCGTACGTTTTCCTGCAAAATGTCTTGATAAACTCTGGAATTCATTTTCCCATCAATGACAACAATCCGTCCAGGCCCTGAGGCAGCAAAGCAGCCCCAAACCATGATGCTCCCTCCGCCATGTTTTACAGTGGGGATGAGGTTTTGATGTTGGTGTGCTGTGCCTTTTTTTCTCCACACATAGTGTTGTGTGTTCTTCCCAAACAACTCAATCTTGGTTTCATCTGTCCACAGTATATTCTGCCAGTAGTGCTGTGGAACATCCAGGTGCTCTTTTGCAAACTTCAAACGTGCTGCAATATTCTTTTTGGACAGCAATGGCTTCCTCCGTGGTGTCCTCCCATGTACTCCATTCTTGTTTAATGTTTTCCTTATTGTAGATGTGTCAACAAAAATGTTAGCATGTGCCAGAGATTTCTGTAGGTCTTTAGCTGATACTCTGGGATTCTTCTTTACCTCATGCAGCATTCTGCGCTGTGCTCTTGCAGTCATTTTTACAGGACGACCCCGCCTAGGGAGAGTAGCAACAGTGCTAAACTTTCTCCATTTGTAGACAGTCTGTCTTACCGTGGACACATGAACATCAAGGCTTTTGGAGATACTTTTGTAACCCTTTCCAGCTTCATGCAAGTCAACAATTCTTGATCGTAGGTCTTCTGAGAGCTCTTTTCTGCGAGGCATGGTTCACATCAGACAGTGCTTCTTGAAACCAGTAAACCCAAAACAGGTGTGTGTTTTTTAAGGGCAGGACAGCTGTCAGCAACACATCCAATATCATCGCACTGATTGGAGTCAAGGTTGGCTCACTCCTGGCTCCAATTAGCTCTGGGAGAAGTCATTAAGCTAGGGCCTCACATACTTTTTCCTCCCTGAACTGTGAATGTTTACATGTTATGTGCAATTAAACCATGGCAACATCTAATGTTTGTGTAGTATTATGTTCAGCAGACTGTGTTCTTCTATTGTTGTGACTTAGATGACGTTCAGAGCACATTTTATGCCCAATTCATGCAAAACTCCACGTAATCCCAAGGGGTTCACATACTTTTTCTTGCAACTGTATATATATATTTATTTATTTATTTATTTTTAAATATATTGAAGATGGCCAAAATTGCAGCATTTCGAACATATGTCAATATATTTGGGATGAATATTTTTAAAATATAATTCAAATATATTTTTCTTCCATTTGGACAGGTTTAGCCTCCTTATTTGAAATGTATTTTTAAAAATATGTTTCATATATTCTGTAATAAAAACGCATTTCAATATACTATATATATATATATATATATATATATATTTTTATTTTTTTTTTATTATTGAATACGGCCAAAATTGTAGCATTTCAAATATATGTCAATATATTTGGGAAAAATAATTTTTAAAATATATTTCAAATATATTTTTCTTCCATGTGGGAGAGTTTTTGGTTTGTGGTGTTCAGACGCAGTATAGTTCCACTTTAAGGACAGGGAATTTTGCCGGACGGATGAGGACGGGAAACTTCCATATTTTTTCTTCAAGCGTGACACCGTCCCTTTGCTGCAAATGTTTGACACAACTTTTCTCGCAGCTGCTGTCATCCCGACTTTTGGACTTGCTGACAGCCGCAGCCATTGAAAAAATCAAACCAGCTAACTGGGTAGCTTTGCTGATATTGAAGAACTCACGCTGGAAATGCCTCTCTGGTGTCAGTTTAATGGCAAAGTGATGCTTTTCTACTTAATACTGAGGCCACCCGAGGTGCACATTTAAAATTCTTTAGCTGTAATTAAATGGTGTGTAGATTAGGCTGGAGTCCTCTCCATACTTTTCAAATACAGGACGGGGAGATGTTACGGCGGTCCCGTCTTGGGACCGCTGCCGAGCCTCAAACCGCTAAATCTCCATGAGATGCCACTTGCTTGCGCAACCAGCTGAGATGCCTTTGGCACCAGGATCAATTAGAAGGAGGGGGGGGGGAATTGGCGGGATGAACCGGAGACATGGGGGCTGGGCGCTGCGCTGCAGTCTCTCCCTCCCCCCCAGTTCACTTCCGATACCATCGTTATCAGAAACCGCAAATTATCCCAACAGCGGCGTTCTGTATTTGTCTGTTTGCAATCACAATATTTGTCCTCATTTGCATTTAATGTCTTGTGTGGAATCTTCAACAGGCTGAGAAGCGAGTAATTATAGAAATTCCCTTGCTGGCACAACATTCATAATCATCGCTTTAAAGAAAAAAAAAAAAAAAAGTAAATGCAATTAATATTCTCACTTGCCAGAGAAAATACAAGTTGTTTCTGTTTTGTTTGTTAGAACTGTTTTTTTTTGTTGTTCAGAGTCAACGAAGGAATGTTTGGCTGCTTAGGAACTACAACTGCAAGTGTGACTACTGTCTGAAAGCGGAGTGATGCTTTAAAGTAAAGGCAAAAACTTGATTTTCATTGTGGATAGAGTAAGGGAGGGTTATAACCCCCTCAATTTTTTTTCTACACCTCTCTTTCCTCTCCCCTCCCCCCACCCCTTCTTCCTTTTCTGAATTTTCCTTAACCCCTCTTTTCCTTTCTTTTCTTTTTCTTGTTACCATTTAACACATACTACCATGTTTTACAGTGAACCCATAAACTGAAATACTGAATATAACATATTTGAACCAAAGAGAAATCTTAATGGCAGCCATCCGGTTGAGGAAAGTATGCAACTCTGGAAGGGGAGGGTAGGTTAGGTCAGAAGAAGGGGGGGGCAAGAAGGACAAGTGAACTTATCCTTTAAGTCAGGAAAGACCTGTTTGATCGCTGGGGCCAGATTCAGTAGATCTCAAATTGAAGATTCAACGACATGACTACTTTAAGTCCCTTTAAATAACTCACGGCTGGGGGGGGTAGGTTTGGATAGGTCAGGCAAGAAGGAAAGCCAGGATCTTCTTGATCACTGCGGCCAGATTCAAGAGATCCCAAGGTTGACAGTCAACAACACATGGGAAGGGGGCAAGAAGAACATGGGAAGGGGACAAGAAGGAAAGTCAAGATCCTTTTGATCACTGCGGCTAGATTCAAGAGATCCCAAGGTTGACAGTCAACAACACATGGGAAGGGGGCAAGAAGGAACATGGGAAGGGGGCAAGAAGGAAAGTCAAGATCTTCTTGATCACTGCGGCCAGTTTCCAAGAGATCCCAAGGTTGACAGTCAGCAACACATGGGAAGGGGGCAAGAAGGAAAGTTAAGATCTTCTTGATCACTTCGGCCAGTTTCCAAGAGATCCCAAGGTTGACAGTCATCAACACATCTAATATAATCCACTTTAAATAACTCATGGTGAGAAGGTAGGTTAGGTCAGATGGAAAGTCAAGTCCTTCTTGATCACTGTGGCCAGACTGAGTGGATCTCAAATTGGAGATTCAACGACATGACCACTTTAAGTTCCTTTAAATAACTTACAGTGGGGGCGGGGGGCCAAGAATGATAAGTGAGGAAAGTCAAGATCTTCTTGATCACTGCGGCCAGATTCAAGAGATCCCAAGGTTGACAGTCAACAACACATCTAATTTAAGCCCCTTTAAATAACTCATGGTGAGAAGGTAGGTTAGGTCAGATGGAAAGTCAAGTCCTTCTTGATGACTGTGGCCATACTGAGTGGATCTCAAATTGGAGATTCAACGACATGACCACTTTAAGTTCCTTTAAATAACTTACAGTGGGGGCGGGGGGCCAAGAATGATAAGTGAGGAAAGTCAAGATCTTCTTGATCACTGCGGCCAGATTCAAGAGATCCCAAGGTTGACAGTCAACAACACATCTAATTTAAGCCCCTTTAAATAACTCATGGTGAGAAGGTAGGTTAGGTCAGATGGAAAGTCAAGTCCTTCTTGATGACTGTGGCCATACTGAGTGGATCTCAAATTGGAGATTCAATGACATGACCACTTTAAGCCCCTTTAAATGACTCAGAGTACGTTAGCTTAGGTCAGGGGAAGGGGCAAGAAAAATAAATATACATCCTTTAAGTCAGGAAAGTCAAGACCTTCTTGATCAATGTGGCCAGATTCAAGAGATTCTAGGGTTGAGATTCAACAACATGTCCATTTTAGGGCCTCTTAAAAAAATAATAGAAGGTAGGTTAGGTCAGGTCAGAGGATAGGGGGCAAGAAGGATAAATACACTTATCCTTTAAATCAGGAAAGTCACTGTGGCCAAATTGAGTGGATCTCAAATTTGAGATTCAAGGACATGACCACTTTAAGCCCCTTTAAAATACTCATGATGGGGAGAGTAAGTTAGCTTTGGTCAGGGAAAGGGGCAAGAAAAATAAATACACTTACCCTTTAAGTCAGGAAAGTCAAGACCTCCTTAATCTCTGTGGCCAGCTTCAAGAGATCCTAGGGTTGAGATTCAACAACATGTCCAGTTTAAACCCCTTTAAATAACTTATGGCGGGAAATGGGGTTTAAACAAGAGGAATAGTTTCGGCCTCGGAGTGAATCCCATATTTGCAAGCCTTTTAACTTGCCGTAGATCCTATTTAGCGGGAGATACTCAGATGGAGACATGAAAGCGTCGGCGGGGGCTGCTTTAAAAGCCATTTGCCACTTAACATCTCATTTTTTAAAATCGCTTTTCATGTTTAGACTTAACTAATTAGATTCACTTAATTAAAACATAACAGTGGAACCAGTGTTTGATAATGACAGAAAATGAAGAAGGAATACTCGTGCTTTAGAAAATAAATGATCAGTTTATTCCAAGTCATCAGTTTCAAAGTCAGAGGGATCTCAAACGCACGTTTTCGTCTGTCGGCCCGCTCAAAGGTTTGGGGATGAAGTCTTGGCGAGGCCATTGGAAAAGCCTAATTCTACCTCTCCACTAGATAAATTCGATGTTATTAGGCATGGTGGGAAATAAGCAACTTTGTCAATGTTAGTTATGTCCTGTCCTGCTCCTTTAGGCCCCCATGTACACGGGACACTTTTGAACGATGGAAACTGACTGCTGGAAAACGTAGGTTAAAAAAGTCTGTTTAGCTGCGTTTGCATAACACGTTTATTTGCGTTTGCGTTTAGAAGCATTTTTTAAAGATAAGCACAGGAGAACCTCCCAAATGCCCAGAATGCACTGAAAAGTGGTACATTATTAACTATTTCAGACTGTTTCAGAGAAATACAGAGAGTAGAAGCAGAGACAGCAGTATGTGTTGAGATTAGCTAGGTGTGAGTTGCTCATTAACATTTCTTTTGTTTCCAAGGGTGGGAAAGGTGTCTGGTGGAGGGAGTCATTAAGGCCACCTGGCAGGGGGTCTTCATGAGGAATCTGAGGTGTGAATGGTCATTAACATATCTTTTGTTTCCAAGGGTAGGAGAGGTCTGAGGTGTGAATGGTCATTAACATATCTTTTGTTTCCAAGGGTGGGAGAGGTCTGAGGTGTGAATGGTCATTAACATATCTTTTGTTTCCAAGGGTGGGAGAGGTCTGAGGTGTGAATTGGTCATTAATGTATCTTTTGTTTCCAAGGGTGGGAGAGGTCTGAGGTGTGAATGGTCTTTAATATATCTTTTGTTTTCAAGGGTGGGAGAGGTCTGAGGTGTGAACTGGTCATTAATATATCTTTTGTTTCTAAGGGTGGGAGAGGTCTGAGGTGTGAATTGGTCATTAATATATATTTTGTTTCCAAGGGTGGGAGAGGTCTGAGGTGTGAATTGTCATTAACATATCTTTTGTTTCCAAGGGTGGGACAGGTCTGAAGTGTGAATGGTCATTAACAGATATTTTGTTTCCAAGGGTGGGAGAGGTCTGAGGTGTGAATGGTCATTAACATATCTTTTGTTTCCAAGGGTGGGAGAGGTCTGAGGTGTGAATTGGTCATTACAATGTGTGACAAGCTTGGTAGGAACATCCTGTGTTCAGTGTTTTGTCCATCTGAGTACCTTGAAAACGCTTTGCATGCATTTTTCATGATGAAAAAAGGCTCTGGACAGCATCAGGAATTGGAAGAGTTAAACAAAATTTCAGATGCAAACGCTTATAAAAGTGATTTGCCACGTTTAGACGCATTTAGCTGCGTTTACAAGAATTTTGCGTTTGAAACGCTGATAAAATCGACTGCTGAACGCAAGTTTTCTGCGTTCAAAAAAAGACTGTAAACTCAAATGCCTGTAAACGACTGTAAATGACGATGTGTACACAGACACATAGGAGAACATTAGGGAGAGTTCAGGCGCTGCTGAAAAAAACGCTGAACAGCTCCTAAGCGTGAGTTTATCAGCTGCAGTGTACATGGAGCCCTTAGTCTTCAACACATCGCTGTTTTCAGACGTGCTTTTACACGCGTCGTATATCATCAAAGCACAATTATTCAATTCAATTTAAAGTTCAACTGAATGTTCCGTTTAAATCCTCAAAAATCATTTTTTGTTTTTTTTTTAATGGTTGAACTGGATGGACTTTTGTCTTTTTTCAGCCAGACCAACTATGTCTTACAATTCTTTAGAAAGCAGCCACAGCCTGAGTAGAAAGCCTGTCACCTGCCAGCATGCTGCAGAGAAGGGCCTTTGCTCTCTGTCTGGAAGCAGTGGTCACAGCTAGAGCTCTCCAATCTGCAGGGAGCATGAGCTTTAATGGTTGGACAGCTCTATCTCTGACTCATTCAGGGAAGGGGTGTCAGACGTCTGCAGAGAGACCACTGCTTCCACACATAGAGACACATACACCATGTCTGTACTCAGGCAGTGGTGTATTTACGTTTTGTGCTGCCCTAGGCAACACCAAAATTGGCCCCCCAACACCCCCCCGTCTGCAGAAAGAGCCTGACACCAATCAACACTACCACCCCAACTCCCACCCCCCCTGCAGAGGGAGCCTGTCATTGACCAAAGGGACCCCTGCCCCTTCCCACACCCAAGAGAGCTTTCCATTACCACCGCCCCCATACACTGGCCACCCCCTTGTCAAGAGAAGGAGAAGACACTCACCTTCACCTTCTCATCCCTGGGAATGCATACACTATCAAGCAGTCCACAGTCTCTCTCAGATCCCACCTGGTCCCCATGCTGTGTATGTCCCTTCTTCCAAGGGGTAGTGCTGCCCCCCCTGAAAAATGTCGCCCTAGGCAAATGCCTTGTTTGCCTTGTGGTAAATACACCCCTGCACTCAGGTATATGCACTCTGAGAAGTATTGGTGTACACAAGGGCAGATTGACAACTCATGGGGCCCCCGGGCAATAGGGGATCATGGGGCCCCTGTGTCCTTGCCCACACTCAACAAAGCCTATGAAAAAGGTACCAGGGGCAGCTCATGGGGCCCCCTACTGACCCCGTGCCCTCGGGCAGTGCCCAAGTTTCCCTGGGCACTGCCCCTGGGTGTACAAGATCATATACACTGCCCCAAATGTAGACTGTTGGCATTCAGGGCAGTGCATGGGTCACTGTATGCAGATATCCTCTCTGCGGCCTTCGACACAGTTGACCACCCCCTCCTCCTCAAAAAACTACACTCCCTCGGCCTCAGAGATTCTGCTCTCTCCTGGCTCTCATCCTACCTGTCACAACGCTCCTTCAGCGTTACCTATAATGCTACCACCTCCCCCTCACTCCCCCTCTCTGTTGGGGTCCCTCAAGGCTCTGTCCTCGGGCCCCTTCTCTTCTCCATCTATACCTCCTCCCTTGGCCAACTCATACACTCTCACGGCTTCAACTACCACCTCTATGCCGACGACACACAAATCTATCTCTCAACCCCCCACCTCACCCCCTTGGTCTCAGCCCGAATCACACACCTACTGAGCGACATATCCGACTGAATGTCGCTCCACTTCCTTAAATTGAACCTCTCCAAAACCGAGTTTCTTGTCCTCCCCCCAGCCCGGACACCACCCCCCATTGACTTCTCCATCACATCCAACAACCCCACCATCAAACCCGCCCCGCAGGCCAGAGTACTTGGTGTCATTCTGGACTCCAACCTATCCTTCCAGCCCCAAGTCCAATCTTTAACAAACTCATGCAGACTCCACCTCAGCAACATCGCCAAAATACGTGCGTTCCTAACCCCAGAAACCACTAAACAGCTCATCCACTCCCTCATCATATCACGACTCGACTACTGCAACTCCCTCCTCACTGGCCTGCCTCGCCGCTGGCTATCCCTGCTTCAGTCCATCCTGAATACGGCTGCCAGACTCATTCACCTTTCCAACCGCTCCGTCTCCGCCACCCCCCTCTGCCAATCCCTCCACTGGCCTCCACTCAGTGTCCTCCACCCCCCTCTGCCAATCCCTCCACTGGCTTCCGATTGCGCAACGGATCAAATTCAAAATCCTAACACTGACATACAAAGCTGTCCACCATACTGCCCCGAACTACATCACCGACCTAATATCCAAGTACCGCCCAACACGCACACTCCGCTCCTCACAAGACCTCCTTCTCTCTAGTTCCCTGGTCTCCTCCTCCCATGCCCGCCTCCAGGACTTCTCCAGGGTGTCACCCATCCTCTGGAACTCCCTGCCCCAACCCATCAGATTATCACCTACTCTCCTCTCCTTTAGGCGCACCCTGAAAACCCATCTCTTCAGGGAAGCCTACCCCACCCCCTGCTAACTTGCCGACCTCCTCCACTCTTCCTACCACTCCATCCCCCACAGCTATCTCCTCCTGTACCACCATCCCCTCCCTCTTAGATTGTAAGCTCCAAGGAGCAGAGCCCTCAATCCTCTCATGTTTTGCATTGTATTGGTATTGTTCTATCACATGTTCTTTCCACCTTTGTAATGTACAGCGCTGAGCGAACTATTGGCGCTTTATAAATACTGTATAATAATAATAATAATAATAATATGTATATATATATATCGGCCTTCAAACACTGCATATTTCAGCCTGTCATTGATTATGACATTCTGGCAGCATCTGTACATTACACCTGTGACTCCTGAGCAGGGGCGGTCTGACCATTTGGAAATAATAAAACATGTCAACATATTTGGGAAGAATGTTTTTAAGATAAATTTAAAATATATTTTTCTCCCATGTTGTTGTGCCTCTCTGTGCAGCTGCAGCACCCCCTTGTCTCCACCCCCCCCCCTGGTCTGAACCAGGGGCAAACAGACCATTTGGAAACTCGGGCACTACCCGAGGGCCCGGAGTCAGTAGGGGGCCCCATAAGATGCCCCTGGTACCTTTTTCATAGGCTTTTTTGAGTTTGGGCAAGGACACAGGGGCCCCGTGATCCCCTATTGCCCGGGGGCCCCATGAGTTGTCAGTCCGCCCCTGGTCTCAGGATTCAGCAGACTTTGGCATCTGACTCCAGCCCTCCTATGGTCCATCTCTAGACCCTGTACTTTCTGCTTCCCAGCTCCGCCCCCAGCTTCTTCAAGGTAGGGGGGTGCACTGTGATGTAAGGGGGGGTGAGGACTCTTCACTTCTGATGGTGGTGGGGAGGAGTTTAGACATCTGATGTAAGGGGGGGGGGTGCTCTGGACATCTACTCTTACAGATACAACCGGCCCTTTAACCCTTTGAGGACCATAAGATTACAGAACGCCAAAAGAATCAATTTTTTGTTTTTAAAGTTCGTACACTTCAGTTGCTGTAACTAAGCCATTTCATGAAATAATTGGCAAAAAGCTAGATCCATTTGTTGATAAGAACTAATATTTTGACTCAAACCAAAAAAAAGTATTTTAAGTTCTTAATCAGATGATACAGGCAATTAACCAATTCCATACCGGGCAATTTTACCCCCTTCCTGCCCAGGCCAGTTTTCAGGTTTCAGCGCTCTCACACTTTGAATGACAATTGCACGATCATACAACATTGTACCCAAGCTACAATTTTATCATTTTCTTCACACAACTAGAGCTTTCTTTTGGTGGTATTTAATCACCGCTTGGGTTTTTATTTTTTGCTAAATTAACAAAAAAAGACCAAAAATTTTGAAAAAAACCACGTATTTCTTTGTTTCTGTTATAAAAGTTTACAAATAAATAATTGTTCTTCATAAATTTAGGCCGAGATGTATTCTGCTCCATGTCTTTGGTGAAAATAACCCAAATTAGGATGTATTATTTAGTTTGTAGGAAAGTTATAGAGTTCACAAACTATGGTATAGATCTGAAAATTGATCAATCCTGAAGTACTGACAGCCAATCTAATTTCTTGAGGTCCAAGAATGTCAGAATAGTACAGATATCCCCCAAATGTCAGGACAGTACAGATATCCCCCAAATGTCAGGACAGTACAGATACCCCCCAAATGTCAGCACAGTACAGATACCCCCCAAATGTCAGGACAGTACAGATATCCCCCAAATGTCAGCACAGTACAGATACCCCCCAAATGTCAGGACAGTACAGATATCCCCCAAATGTCAGGACAGGACAGATATCCCCCAAATGTCAGGACGGTACAGATATCCCCCAAATGTCAGAACAGTACAGATATCCCCCAAATGTCAGGACGGTACAGATATCCCCAAATGTCAGAACGGTACAGATATCCCCCAAATGTCAGGACAGTACAGATACCCCCCAAATGTCAGCACAGTACAGATACCCCCCAAATGTCAGCACAGTACAGATACCCCCCAAATGTCAGGACAGTACAGATATCCCCCAAATGTCAGGACGGTACAGATACCCCCCAAATGTCAGGACAGTACAGATATCCCCCAAATGTCAGGACGGTACAGATATCCCCCAAATGTCAGGACAGTACAGATATCCCCCAAATGTCAGAACGGTACAGATATCCCCCAAATGTCAGGACAGTACAGATATCCCCAAATGACCCCTTTTTGCAAAGTAGACAGTCCGACGTATTTCATAAGAGGCATGGCGAGTTTTTTGAAGTTGTATTTTTTTTGTCATAATTTCTCGGAAAATTAAAAAATTGAAAAAATTACTTTCACTATTTTTTTTTTACATACTGTCACCAGTGCAGTACAGCATCATCATATAACTGGCATGGCGGTGAACAGGGACACTGACTGGTGACAGTATAAAAAAAAAAAATTTATATTTTTTTTTATTATTTTTAATTTTTTATTACATTTTTTTAAATTTTTTTTAAGATTTTTTTTATTTTACTATGACCAAAGTAGTACAATGTTACCATAGTAACATTGTACTACTTTGGGGAAGTGATCAGTATTTTTTTTTTTTTTACACAATTTGCTTATAGCAAAGAATTACTTTGCTATAAGCAAGCATTTACCTGAATGAAATCGATTCATTCAGGTTTTTTTGTTTTTTTTTTGTGCTTAGCTGTGATTTGGCCACAGCTAATCACATGACATGTGCATGTGATTAGCTGTGACCATTCACAGCTAGGCCCTAGTATACAATGGATGGCATGAATGAAGCCATCCATTGTATACAACTGTCATGTGACCTGCTTTGATTGGTCACAGCAGGTCACATGATACCGGCAACGGGGGCCGGTACTCAGATCTGTCATCGGCCGTGTCCGAGGTACACGGCCGGTGACAGACCGCGCCGCTGCGCGGCTCTGCAACCGCGCGAACTGTGCATGTGCGGGAGCACGCCAAATGGCGTGCACCCGGAAAGGTGAAGCATTTTTGCCGCCGCCAAATGGCTATAGGCCGGGCGGCTAATGGTTACAAACATGGGACAAATACGTCCCTCGGTCCTCAAAGGGTTAAGGGCAACCATAATGCAGATACGGCCCGAGATGCAGTTGGGTTTGATATCTGTACATTACAGTAACTCCAGTGTAAAAGCTCACCATATCCCCAGATATCTTCCCCTGATGATAACTTTGTTTATCAACAAAACCATGTGATTACCATGTCAGTGACAAATTGCCTTTCCACAAAGTAAACAGAGCTCCATAAGGCGGCTAATACAAATCTTTCATAAGTAAGCCAACCTAATTATAATAATTGAAGAAGGAATAATTAGATTCTTGCAGGAGCCTGAATATTTTTTTTTTTTCCTAATCTGAGTTTACAAGTTGTCTTTCCGACAATAACTGAGTTTTTTTTCCCTTTAATCCCCTTTCTCCAGCTAGAAGGAAGGGAGGGTTCCGAAAGCTAAAAAAAATAAAAAATAAAAATATTCTTGACATGAACGGTTCCCACCGGGCTTGTCAAAGTGTCTCGGTGGGCCTTTAATAATAAAGGTAATATAGCTAATGAATGAAAAGTGTTCACTTCTTGACGGATCTCTTCGGCCCTGGCGTGTGACAGCCAATTTTAGCAAGTGGGCAAATTGATATTGTACTGAAGTCATCCGCACAGAAAACGACCCTGACAGACCAAGGACTGCTTTTCAGCATTGCCGAAAAGGTGTAACCCTTGTGTAATGCATCGCCTTTACCGAGAAGACGTCCAGTTAAAGGAAACCCGTACTGAGGAAAACCTGTAGTCACTTATCAAAATGCTATTTTCCTGGCTGGTTCCCACTTTAGGCCTTTGAGTCCAGGGGCGTACTGACAACTCATGGGGCCCCCCGGGCAATAAGGGATTATGGGGCGCCTGTGTCCTCGTCCACACTCAAACCACACCCAGAAAATCCTAGGAAAGGTACCAGGGGCATCTCATGGGACCCACTACTGGCCCTGGGCCCTCGGGCAGTGCCCGAGTCCCCGAATGGTCAGTCCGCCCCTGTTTGAGTCACATGGTCAGGTGAGTTGGAGTGGGATTGGGGGTGAATTTCTGATAAAGAACCCATGCGGTGCCTTGCTCTGTGTTGGAAGCAAAAATGGGGTAGGTGTGTTTGGTGTTGGATGTGTGTTGAAGGCCCATTCCAAGTGAATGTACAGCAAACTGTGTGTGTGACAATGCGCCAAAAACATGCACTTCGACCCATGGGCAAATATCACGCATAAATGTGAATGGGTTCTGTGACGGGAGTCATTTTGGGTGGGGGGCCCATGGAACCCAGCTCACTTTGAAGAGGTGGGGAGACCCCTGTCTCAGCTCCCCATATCCCTATTATGTGTAAGTCACCCTGTGCCTGTTAGGGGTACAGGGTGTTCTGTCCTAATATTATGTAAACATGTCTAGGAGATAGGTGGGGGGTTGTGGATTGTTTGGTGTTGTGTGGCTGCATCCCATTGTTCTATTGTGTGTCTTGCTTGGGAGCAAACTATTAGGGGGATGTATGTGTTTATATGTATTAGCTTTGTGGGGGATGTCTCCAGCAGCCCTCCCTCCTGATGGGACTATCTGCTGGTGTGAAATTTGAATACCTGTGTGTCTCTTGTTACTAAATGTAGATTGCCTGTGTCATTATGCAGGGAGGGGGGGTTGTCCCCTGAGTGTATATATCTTGTATCTGTGTTCAAATAAACTAGTCTACCTCCTGGTTTACTTCAAATCTGGTGTAGTCTGGATCTTGGGGTAACAAAACCAGATTCACTGGTCTCGTGTTCCAGAGCCTGAGAAGCAGCTTCTTGAAGGAGATACTCAGTCATGGGTGTCTGAGGTCCGTTACAGGTTCCATTCGGTGGCCCAAGTAAACAATCTATTCAATTTGAATACAATAAGGCCCCATGTACACGGGATGTTTCTGAACAATGGAAACTGACTGCTGGAAAACGTAGGTTAAAAAACGTCTGTTCAGCCGCGTTATGCGCGTTTGCGTTTAGAAGCGTTTTTTAAAGATAAGCACAGGAGAACCTCCCAAATGCCCAGAATGCACTGAAAAGTGGTAAATTATTAACTATTTCAGACTGTTTCAGAGAAATACAGAGAGTAGAAGCAGAGACAGCAGTATGTGTTGAGATTAGCTTAGGTGCGAGTTGCTCATTAACATTTCTTTTGTTTCCAAGGGTGTGAAAGGTGTCTGGTGGAGGGAGTCATTAAGGCCACCTGGCAGGGGGTCTTCATGAGGAATTTGAGGTGTCATTAACATATCTTTTGTTTCCAAGGGTAGGAGAAATCTGAGGTGTGAATGGTCATTAACATTTCTTTTGTTTCCAAGGGTGGGAGAGGTCTGAGGTGTGAATGGTCATTAACATTTCTTTTGTTTCCAAGGATGGGAGAGGTCTGAGGTGTGAATGGTCATTAACATATCTTTTGTTTCCAAAGGTGGGAGAGGTCTGAGGTGTGAATTGGGCATTAACATTTCTTTTGTTTCCAAGGGTGGGAGAGGTCTGAGGTGTGAATGGGCATTAACATATCTTTTGTTTCCAAGGGTGGGAGAGGTCTGAGGTGTGAATTGGGCATTAACATTTCTTTTGTTTCCAAGGGTGGGAGAGGTCTGAGGTGTGAATGGTCATTAACATTTCTTTTGTTTCCGAGGGTGGGAGAGGTCTGAGATGTGATTGGTCATTACAATGTGCGACAAGCTTGGTAGGAACATCCTGTGTTCAGTGTTTTGTTCCTCTGAGTACCTTGAAAACTCTTTGCATGCATTTTTCATAATGAAAAAAGGCTCTGGACAGCATCGGGAACTGGAAGAGTTAAAAAAAATTCCAAACGCAAACGATTATAAACACAATTTGCCGTGTTTAGACGCATTTAGCCGCGTTCACAAGCGTTTTGCGTTTGAAACGGTGATAAAATCGACGTCTGAACCCATTTGTTGCGTTAAAAAAACCCACTGTAAGCTCAACTACCTGTAAACGACTGTAAACAACATAGTGTACACGGACACATAGGAAAACATTAGGGAGAGTTCAGGGGCTGCTGAAAAATATGCTGAACAGCTCCTAAATGTGAGTTTAGCAGCTGCAGTGTACATGAGCCCTTACAGGAACTGATTTTTACATATTTATTGGTAGATTTGGACCTAAAAATGATTGTACAAATAATCAAATTGTAACCTGTTAAAGTGCATCTAAAACCAAAGTTTTCTTCCTTTTTCTATAGAGGGGTGTAAACTAGAACCTCTGTCGGGGTTTTATTACTGTCTGTGTCATCACCGGGGAGATTCACCATCTTTACCTGTCAAGTTGTCACTGGAACAGGAATATTTATTTAATTTTTTTAATTTTTTTATTTATTATATAGCGCCATAAATTTACGCAGAGGGCTTTACATATATATTGTACATTCTCATCAGTCCCCGCCCCTGAGAAGCGTACAGTCTAAGGTCCCTAATTCACATATACACATACTATGGAGAATTTAGACAGGATCCAATTAACCTACCAGCATGTCTTTGGAGTGTGGGAGGAAACCAGAGTACCCGAAGGAAACCCACGCAGGCACAGGGAGAACATGCAAACTCCAGGCAGGTGGTGCCGAGGTTGGGATTCGAACCAACGACCCGAGTACTGCCAGGCAGAAGTGCTAACCATTTAGCCACTGTGCTGCCCCCAGAATAGAGGGGACATCCTACAATAATGATACTTGTTGGGGTAACATCTGTCTAGGAGAGAATTTCCTTTATTTTAGGGAGATTTCTTCTTGCTTCCAATAAGGTAAGGTAAGGCAAAGTAAGGCAAGGCAAAATGTGACAAAATCATTTATTGTAATGGTATGATAAGATAGTTTATTCTCATTTCAAGAGAAGTTAAGGCTATGTAAAGTAAGATGATAAGACGAGATGAGATAAGATCCGATGAGATAAGATCCGATGAGATAAGATCCGATGAGATAAGATCCGATGAGATAAGATACGATGAGATAAGATCCGATGAGATAAGATCCGATGAGATAAGATCCGATGAGATAAGATACGATGAGATAAGATCCGATGAGATAAGATCCGATGAGATAAGATACGATGAGATAAGATACGATGAGATAAGATACGATGAGATAAGATACGAAGAGATAAGATACGAAGAGATAAGATACGATGAGATAAGATACGATGAGATAAGATCCGATGAGATAAGATACGATGGGATAAGATACGATGAGATAAGATACGATGAGATAAGATACGACGAGATAAGATACGACGAGATAAGATACGATGGGATAAGATACGATGGGATAAGATACGATGAGATAAGATACGAAGAGATAAGATACGATGAGATAAGATACGAAGAGATAAGATACGATGAGATAAGATACGATGAGATAAGATCCGATGGGATAAGATACGATGGGATAAGATACGATGAGATAAAATACGATGGGATAAGATACGATGAGATAAGATACGATGAGATAAGATACGATGAGATAAGATACGATGAGATAAGATACGATGAGATAAGATACGATGAGATAAGATACGATGAGATAAGATACGATGGGATAAGATACGATGAGATAAGATACGATGAGATAAGATACGATGAGATAAGATACGATGAGATAAGATACGATGAGATAAGATACGATGAGATAAGATACGATGAGATAAGATACGATGAGATAAGATACGATACGACGCGACGCGATAAGGTAAGGTAAGGCCAGGCAAGCCAAGATAAGAGGTCATTGCCATAAGGCAGGATCAGATAAGATTCAATAAGGTACGGTAAGATAAAATAAGGCAAGGCAATATAAGATAAGTTAGTTTATTGTCATTGCAAAAGATAGAAAGGCGAGATAAAGAAAGCTAAGATAAGGTATGGTAAGAAAAGCTAAAATAAAATAAGGCAAGGCAATATAAAATAAGGTAGTTTATAGTCATTGCAAGGGAAGGTTAGGAGAAGTAAAGCAAGATAAGATACGATAAGGCAAGGTAAGGTAGGGAAAGGAAAGGAAAGGCAAAGATACATAAGGTGAAATAAGGCAATATAAGATAAGATAGTAAATTGTTCTTGCAAGGTAAGGGAAGGTAAAGCAAGATGAGTTAAAATAAGGTGAGGTAAGGCAAGACAAGGTAAAAAGATAAGATAAGATGAGATAAGGCATTGTCCTTGCAAGGTAAGCTGAAATAAGATAAGATAAGGCAAGGAAAGGCAAAGAAAGGTAAGGTACGGTAAAGCAAGACAAGACAGGATAAGATAAGATAAGATATTGTTGCTGCAAGGTAAGGAGAGGTAAGATAAGGCAAGGCAATATAAGATAAGATAGTATACTGTCCTTGCAAGGTAAGTTAAGTCAAGGTGAGATAAAGAAAGATAAGTTAAGTTAAGAAAGGATAAGGCGAGGCAAGATAAGGTAAGATAAGGTAAGGTAAGATAAGGCAAGGTGAGGTAAGATAAGGCGAGGTAAGATAAGGCGAGGTAAGATAAGGCGAGGTAAGATAAGGCGAGGTAAGATAAGATAAGGCAAGGTAAGGTAAGGAAAGATAAGGCAAGGTCAGGCAAGGTAAGATAAGATAAGATAAGATAAGCTAAGATAAGGCAAGATAAGGCAAGGTATGATAAGGTAAGGCGAGGTAAGTTAAGGCGAGGTAAGATAAGGCAAGGTAAGATAAGATAAGACAAGGTAAGGTAAGGAAAGATAAGGTAAGATCAGGCAAGGTAAGGCAAGGCAAGATAAGGCAAGGTAAGATAAGGCGAGGTATGATAAGGCAAGGTGAGGCAAGGTAAGATAAGGCAAGGCAAGGTTTCTTCAGTGAGAGGTGTGAGAATGTGGAATAGACTCCCTCCAGAGTTGGTTGTGGCCAGCTCAGTGGATTGCTGTAGGAAAGTCCTGGATTCTTTCTTGGATACACAGAATATAACTGGATATAACATTTATAGGGAAAGTTGATCCCGGGAATATCCGATTGCCTCTCGGGGGATCAGGAAGGAATTTTTTCCCTGCAGGAGCAAATTGGATCGTGCTTTGCTGGGTTTTTTGCCTTCCTCTGGATCAACTGTGGGTGTAGAATTATAACTTTTTTTTTTAATGGTTGAACTGGATGGACTTTTGTCTTTTTTCAGCCAGACTAACTATGTAACTATGTAACTATGTGGGCAGTGACACCAATACAGTGATCAGTGCTAATAAAAAGCACTGACTGATTTTTAAGTGAAAAAAAACAAAACAAATTTAAGTGAAAAAAACAAAACACTGACACTGTACTAATGACACTGGGCAGGAAGGTGTTAACATCTGGAGCGATCAAAGGGTCAACTGTGTGCGTTTTACTAGGGAGACACGCTGTGCAGAGATACAAAGCAGCATGTCCTTGCTGGCAGGCGAGAGATTTGTATTGTTTACACACGGGTCTCTGCCCTGTCAACTTTACCCGATGATCACTGAGTGCCAGCCGGGGATCGCCGGCCAGGACCCGGTGATTGACATCCCTAGCCTCCAATGGTAGCGCGCCCTCCTACTTGGAAGTGCGAGTCACATAAATAAACGGGATATTGAACAGCCCTGGCGCCCTGTAGCAGTAGTACTACTATAGGGCGGTGGGAAAGTGGTTAAATAAAGAATGCTAAAAAAAATACAAAAATATAATAAAATAAAATAAAAAATAATAATAATAACAAAAAATTTAAATAAATAAATATATATACAGTATATATATACAAAATTCAATAATAAACACATCCAGTGTAATAACCGTAAAGCACAGTATACAAGAACAGTTCTATGGGGACATTGTGCAGCCCTGCCGCTCTGTAGCAGTAATTACATAGTTACATAGTTAGTCTGGCTGAAAAAAGACAAAATCCATCCAGTTCAACCATAGCAAAAAAAAAGTTATAATCCTACACCCACAGTAGATCCAGAGGAAGGCAAAAAAAACCCCCAGCAAAGCACGATCCAATTTGCTCCTGCTGGGAAAAAAAATTCCTTCCTGATCCCCCGAAAGGCAATCGGATATTCCCTGGATCAACGTCACCTATAAATGTTATATCCAGTTATATTCTGTGTATCTAAAAAAGAATCCAGGACTTTTTTGAAGTTCTACTATACGGCGGCGAGAAAGTGGTTAAATAAAGAATGCTAAAAAAAATACAAAAATATAATACAAAAAAAAATAATAATAAAAAATAAAAAATTAAAATATATATATACAAAATTCAATAATAAACACATCCAGTGTAATAACCCGTAAAGCACAGTATACGAGGACAGTTCTATGGGGACATTGTGCAGCCCTGCCGCCCTGTAGCAGTAGTTACATAGTTAGTCTGGCTGAAAAAAAGACAAAGTCCATCCACCCCAAAGTCCAAAAAACCCCACAGCAAAGCACGATCCAATTTGCTCCTGCTGGGAAAAAAAATTCCTCCCTGATCCCCCGAGAGGCAATTGGATATTCCCTGGATCAACTTTCCCTATAAATGTTATATCCAGTTATATTCTGTGTATCTAAGAAAGAATACAGGACTTTTTTGAAGTTCTACTATACGGCGGCGGGAAAGTGGTTAAATAAAGAATGCTAAAAAAAATACAAAAATATAATAAAATTAAAAAAAAAATAAAAAAATAAAAAATGAAAAAAAATAAATATATATACAGTATATATATATATATATATATATATAAAATTCAATAATAAACACATCCAGTGTAATAACCCGTAAAGCACAGTATACGAGAACAGTTCTATGGGGACATTGTGCAGCCCTGCCGCTCTGTAGCAGTTCTACTATACGATGGCGGGAAAGTGGTTAAATAAAGAATGCTAAAAAAAATACAAAAATATAATAATAATAATAAAAAAAAAAAAAATTTAAATAAATAAATACATATATATATATATATATATATATATATATATATATATATATATATATATATACAAAATTCAATAGTAAACACATCCAGTATAATAACCCGTAAAGCACAGTATACGAGAACAGTTCTATGGGGACATTGTGCAGCCCCTGCCGCCCTGTAGCAGTAGTTACATAGTTAGTCTGGCTGAAAAAAGACAAAATCCATCCAGTTCAACCATAGAAAAAAAAGTTATAATCCTACACCCACAACTGATCCAGAGGAAGGCAAAAAAAAAAAACCCAGCAAAGCATGATATTCTGTGTATCTAAGAAAGAATCCAGGACTTTTTTGAAGTTCTACTATACGGTGGCGGGAAAGTGGTTAAATAAAGAATGCTAAAAAAAATACAAAAATATAATAAAAAAAATAAAATATTAATCAAATAATAATAAAAAATGAAAATAAATAAATACATAAATATATATATATACAAAATTCAATAATAACCCGTAAAGCACAGTATTCGAGAACAGTTCTATGGGGACATTGTGCAGCCCTGCCACCCTGTAGCAGTAGTTACATAGTTAGGCTACGTTCACACTAGCGCTGTGTGCAGGCGGCAGAGAGGCGTTTGGGAAGCGTTTTTACCGCTTCCCAAACGCCTCTGCCAATTCTGCACATTACAGCACATGGTGCTGTTCTAATGGGAGCGGTTGAGTCGCGTCGCGGCAAAACGGACGCCTCTGGTCGAGTCAGGAGGCTTTGAAGCCTCCTATTCTCGTCTATGGTGCCACTCCGCAAACGCCCGGCCGGCGTTTGCGGTGCGGTTGCGGGGCGTTTGCGGAGCGGTAAGACCACTCAAACTGCATTATAGGCGTTCGTGGGGCGTCATTAACGCCTAGCAACCACCGCTAAACTGCGCATGCGGCGTTTGCGGAGCGTTTGCCGAGCGTTAAAAAACGCTCCGCAAATGCCCGACCAACGCTTGCCAAACGCTATAGGGGCGTTTGCCAAGCGTTGGTAAAACAGCCAAGTGTGAACGAGCCTTTAGTCTGGCTGAAAAAAGACAAAAGTCCATCCAGTTCAACCATAGAAAAAAAGTTATAATCCTACACCCACAGTTGATCCAGAGGAAGGCAAAAAAACCCAGCAAAGCACGATCCAATTTGCTCCTGCTGGGGAAAACATTCCTTCCTGATCCCCCGAGAGGCAATCGGATATTCCCTGGATCAACTTTCCCTATAAATGTGATATCCAGTTATATTCTGTGTATCCAAGAAAGAATCCAGGACTTTTTTGAAGTTCTACTATACGGCGGCGGGAAAGCGGTTAAATAAAGAATGCTAAAAAAAATACAAAAATATAATAAAATAAAATAAAAAAAAACAAAAAAAACAAAAAATTATATATATTTATCTCCAAAATTCCACAATAAACACATCCAGTATAATAACCCGTAAAGCGCGGTATATGAGAACAGTTCTATGGGGACACAGGTCCCATTATAAATAAGTGCCTGAGCTGTGGCGGTGTCAGGATGAGTGACAGTCGATGGTTTTCTCACCCGCCATGCTTCTGCCACTTAGTCTCCAACAATTCGGCGGTGAAATTCCATCCCGCCCCTCTGTTACCTAATTACTGAAGTGACAGCAGCGTGGAGCTCCTTCCACAACTGACCAGCGACCTGTCATATTAGCGCAGGCAGCGCCGGGCCGCGGCAGGGCTGTCGAGTGACCTGTCAAGGTCGTATTTGTCCAGAAAGGTGACACACTGTTGCTTTCCCTTTTTGTGCCGATATTACATTGTGATTGCGCCGAGCCGTTTAACCGCCTAAAGATATGACGGCGGCCTGCGAGTGACAGGACGAGGTGTGCGGCGCCAACGATGGACAGGGACGCCGCCACGCACCAGATCTCCGCTGAGTCTGCAGACTGCAACATCCTCAATTAGACACCTAAGTCCTCCTGCACGCGGGACGTTTTTACAGCGCCTGTTTTTGGCTTTTGGCGTTTTTTTCTGCCAGTAAACCCCCCAGCATGTTCTCCTATGTGTCCATACACACAAAGACTGGAATCAACGTTTTTTGGCAGGGACGTTTTTTGGCTGGAAAAAAACCCGGGACTAGTGGGCTTCTAGAGTAGTTTTTTAGCTGTAAAAATGCTCAAAACACTGAAAAACACGACAAAATGCGGTAAAACGCTGTAAACCGGCGTTTTTAGACTTTTTTTTTACCAAAACCTTTCCTTCGATTAATCAACCCTTCCGTCGATCGATAAACCCTTCAATTGATCAATCTTTCCTTTGGTTGATCCTTCCTTCAATCAGTCGACAGAAGGATCGATGAAAGGATCGATTGATCATAAGAAGGATCGATTGATCAAAGGAAGGATCGATTGACTGAAAGAAGGATCGATTGATCTAAGGCAGGATCGATTGATCAAAGGAAGGATCGATTGACGAAGGAAGGATCGATTGATCTAATGCAGGATCGATTGATCAAAGGAAGGATCGATTGACTGAAGGAAGGATCGATTGATCTAAGGCAGGATCGATTGATCAAAGGAAGGATCGATTGACTGAAGGAAGGATCGATTGATCTAAGGCAGGATCGATTGATCAAAGGAAGGATCGATTGACTGAAGGAAGGAAGGATCGATTGATCTAAGGAAGGATCGATTGATCAAAGGAAGGATCGATTGATTGAAGGAAGGATCGATTGATCTAAGGCAGGATCGATTGATCAAAGGAAGGATCGACTGACTGAAGGAAGGAAGGATCGATTGATCTAAGGAAGGATCGATTGATCAAAGGAAGGATCGATTGATTGAAGGAAGGATCAATTGATCTAAGGCAGGATCGATTGATCAAAGGAAGGATCGATTGACTGAAGGAAGGGTAGATTAATCTAAGGCAGGATCGATTGATCAAAGGAAGGATCGATTGACTGAAAGAAGGATCGATTGATCTAATGCAGGATCAATTGATCAAAGGAAGGATCGATTGACTGAAGGAAGGGTAGATGATTCTAAGGCAGGATTGATTGATCAAAGGAAGGATCGATTGATTGAAGGAAGGATCAATTGATCTAAGGCAGGATCGATTGATCAAAGGAAGGATCGATTGACTGAAGGAAGGGTAGATTGATCTAAGGCAGGATCAATTGATCAAAGGAAGGATCGATTGACTGAAAAAAGGATCGATTGATCTAAGGCAGGATCGACTGATCAAAGGAAGGGTCAATTGATTGAAGGAAGGATCGATTGATCAAAGGAAGGATCGATTGACTGAAGGAAGGATCGGTTGATCTAAGGCAGGATCGATTGATCAAAGGAAGGATCGATTGAGTGAAGGAAGGATCGATTGATCTAAGGCAGGATCGATTTATCAAAGGAAGGATTGATTGACTGAAGGAAGGATCCACTGATCTAAGGCAGAATCGATTGATCAAAGGAAGGATCGATTGATTGAAGGAAGGATCGATTGATCTAAGGCAGGATCGATTGATCAAAGGAAGGATCGATTGACTGAAGGAAAGATCAGTTGACGGGAAATCTCCTCAATAAGACATAGCAAAAAAAAATTTCATTACTTCCTGCCAGTATTTTTCCATTTCCTGTAACAGGGTGACAACACTGTTCTCTTCAGTGAAATTGTGCTCCAGTGTTGTCACTCACTTTGAAGGGATTTTCCCTTCACTTCCTATTTGGCTATGGGTCAGGAAGTGATGGGAAATCTCCTCAATAAGACATAGCGAAAAAAAAAAAGTTTCATTACTTGTTGATCCTGCCAGTATTTTTCTGTTTCCTGTAACAGAGTGACAACACTGTTCTGTTCAGTGACATTGTGCTCCAGTGTTGTCACTCACTTTTCAGGGATTTCCTTTCCCTTCCTGTTTGGCTATGGGTCAGGAAGTGATGGGAAATCTCCTCAATAAGACATAGCAAAAAAAAAAGTTTCATTACTTGTTGATCCTGCCAGTATTTTTCCACATCCTGTAACAGGGTGACAACACTGTTCTGTTCAGTGAAATTGCTCTCCAGTGTTGTCATTCACTTTGCAGGGATTTCCTTTCCCTTCCTGTTTGGCTATGGGTCAGGAAGTGATGGGAAATCTCCTCAATAAGACATAGCAAAAAAAAAGTTTCATTACTTGTTGATCCTGCCAGTATTTTTCCACATCCTGTAACAGGGTGACAACACTGTTCTGTTCAGTGAAATTGCTCTCCAGTGTTGTCATTCACTTTGCAGGGATTTCCTTTCCCTTCCTGTTTGGCTATGGGTCAGGAAGTGATGGGAAATCTCCTCAATAAGACATAGCAAAAAAAAAAAGTTTCATTACTTGTTGATCCTGCCAGTATTTCTCAATTTCCCGTAACAGGGTGACAACACTTTTCTGTTCAGAGTTGTCATTCACTTTGCTGGGATCTCCTTTCATTTCCTTTTTGGCTATGGGTCAGGAAGTGACGGGAAATTTCCTCAATAAAAAAAAAAAAAGTTTAATTACTTGTTGATCCTGCCAGTATTTTTCCACATCCTGTCACTGGGTGACAACTCAGTTCTTTTGCATTGAAATTGTGCAGCGGTGTTGTCACCCTGCAATCTTCCATTTTTACAGGCTCAATATTTTTCCCGCAGAAGAAAAAACAAACAAACTCCAGAGTGTCGGGGATAATTATCGGAACGCTGCTTGGAAAGGATTTTTTCTTTTTTTTGGGGGGGGAGTTGGCCGGAGCTTTCCCTTAATGACTTTGTTTGCCTGTAAGGCTCTTAAGCACAAAGGACGACACGATCCGAGGGAGATTCATTTGTTATTTCCGTCTTTTTGGAACGCGCAGCCCGTCAGGATCGAGGCTCCTGGGCGGTAATGAAGTTTGGATCAATTAAACCGATTTAGACGTTTGCTAATGACTTCAGACCGCGGAAAGTGAGCGCTAAGTGCGGCGGCATCAAAGGGCCCCATTCACGCGCTGCCGGCGCCGGGGGAATTCTGACAAGTTGTGGGGGAAAGGGAGGCGAGGATTCTGCCTGTTGTTAAAAAAAAAACCATTGAAAGTTTGGATTTTTATGCCGCACGTTCGCTATTTTTTTTTTTTTCCTTTTCTCTTCCCCTCTAAAGATAATTTGAGCTTTTAATCAGCTCTTTACTGTCTCAGTAAATGCGGCAATAACCGAGATAGGCTTGGCCGTAATTTTTAATTGCTATCGATCAAATATGAAAGTCTGTTTTGAATACAAGAGGGTTCCTCTCCTGGTTTTATAGTCCTTCGGATTTAATTCAGAGGAAGAAAATGGAATTATTACGACTTAAAAGGCTTTGGCTGCTGTTCGTACTTTTGTGTTTTTTTTAAAGCTGAACTCCAGGATCAGCAAATATTGTCCAAATCCATCCCTCGCGTGTCTTCTACTAGAATGTCGGTGAGATCTGTGTATTTCTTCCAGATCTGTGCAGGCATCCAGCGTGAGACATCCGGGAATAAAGACCGCTCACTGCTGCCCTCTCTCGTTGTACAAGGGGTCTGGTCTGGTCTCCGCCCCCTCCTGTAGTTTTCCACAGGCAGCCTGTAGTAGGAGGGGACTGTTGGGCCTATCCCATAGCTCTGCTCTCTCTCCTAGTGCAGGGAGACAGGTCTGGTCTCCGCCCCCTCCTGTAGTTTTCCACAGGCAGCCTGTAATGGGTGGGACCTGCTGCCCCATCATTGGTATCAGTGGGAGGGATAGTGCCCCATCAGTGGTGTCAGTGGGAGGAATAGTGCCCCATCATTGGTGTCAGTGGGAGGAATAGTGCCCCATCAGTGGTGTCAGTGGGAGAAATAATGCGCCATCATTGGTGTCAGTGGGAGGAATAGTGCGAGGAAAAGTGCCCCATCATTGGTATCAGTGGGAGGAATAGTACCCCATCAGTGGTGTCAGTGGGAGGAGTAGTACCCCATCAGTGGTGTCAGTGGGAGGAATAGTGCCCCATCATTGGTATCAGTGGCAGGAATAGTGCCCCATCAGTGGTGTCAATAGGAGGAATAGTGCCCCATCAGTGGTGTCAATGGGAGGAATAGTGCCCCATCATTGGTGTATGTGGGAGGACTAGTGCCCCATCATTGGTGTCAGTGGGAGGAATAGTACCCCATCAGTGGTGTCAGTGGGAGGAGTAGTACCCCATCAATGGTGTCAGTGGGAGGAATAGTGCCCCATCAGTGGTGTCAGTGGGAGGAATAGTGCCCCATCATTGGTATCAGTGGGAGGAATAGTGCCCCATCATTGGTGTTAGTGGGAGGAATAGTGACCCATCATTGGTGTCAGTGGGAGGAATAGTGCCTCATCAGTGGTGTCAGTGGGAGGAATAGTGCTCCATCATTGGTATCAGTGGGAGGAATAGTGCCCCATCATTGGTGTCAGTGGGAGGAATAGTACCCCATCAGTGTTGTCAGTGGGAGGAGTAGTACCCCATCAATGGTATCAGTGGGAGGAATAGTACCCCATCAGTGGTGTCAGTGGGAGGAATAGTGCCCCATCAGTGGTGTCAATGGGAGGAATAGTGCCCCATCAGTGGTGTCAGTGGGAGGAATAATGTCCCATCATTGCTATCAGTGGGAGAAATAGTGCCCCATCATTGCTGTCAGTGGGAGGAATAGTGCCCCATCATTGGTGTCAGTGGGAGGAATAGTGCCCCATCATTGGTGTCAGTGGGAGGAATAGTGTCCCATCATTGGTGTCAGTGGGAGGAATAGTGTCCCATCAGTGGTGTCAATGGGAGGAATAGTGCCCCATCATTGGTATCAGTAGGAGGAATAGTGCCCCATCATTGGTATCAGTGGGAGGAATAGTGCCCCATCATTGGTATCAGTGGGAGGAATAGTGCCCCATCATTGGTATCAGTGGGAGGAATAGTGCCCCATCATTGGTATCAGTGGGAGGAATAGTGCCCCATCATTGGTATCAGTGGAAGGAATAGTGTCCCATCATTGGTATCAGTGGGAGGAATAGTGCCCCATCATTGGTGTCAGTGGGAGGAATTTTTTCTCATTGTTGGTGTCATTGGGAACAATTGTGCTTCTTTCCATGGGTCAGTGAGAGGAATTATGCCCCTTTGTTGGTATCACTGGATAGTGCCCCAAGGGCGGGATAAAAGACAGCATTTGTTTGGTGTCAGTGGATGGAATAGTACCCCAAGGGCCAGATAAAGGAAAGCAAAGGGCCGAATTCAGCCCCAGGGCCGCAATTTGGAGACCACTGTTTAAATGTATTGATATGGATGAACTTGTTCAGTGTTTGCTCATTATGGTGGTTCGGACATAATATGGGCTGTCTACTTCATCTGTTGTCATTTTCCATCATTATGTGCTTGATTGGCCAATTCATGGGTGGATCCTTGTCCTACCCACCATATATATGCATTTTCTATGTTCCATCTCACTGTATGGGTTATGACTAAGGCTTTTTAAGCCGAAACGCGTCAACCTTTGTACCTGTGATGTTTTTACTATGGTCGATTATAAAACGTAGATTTTAGAACAATGGCGGTAGTGCAGATCGATTTAATTTATACTGGAACGGATAAGCAACTGTGAATCATGCTTCTGCCTAGTTCCTGGGATGAGTATTGGATGGGTAGTCGCACCTTCTTTTCTTTTTTCAATCTACATTGATGATGTCACTGCGCTGTATAGTCAAAGTATTACCTATACTAGCACACCTGTTAGGGCTCATTCACACTGATAGGTTTTTAAGTTGTCACCGGAACAAGATGTGAAAGGAAATCTTCCAGTGGGGACACTTGTTCTGGTGACAACTGTCTAAGGGGAGATTCCCTTTACTCTGGGGAGATTTATTTTATCACTTAGGTCTATGGGTCAGGAAGTGAAGTGAAAACAAAAAAAACTGACAGGGGATTCCTTTTTTTTTTTTCTAAGCGAAAAAAAGTTTTTGCCTATAGATATAATTTACTATGAGACATTTTATGAATGGATGGGATTTTATGAATGTAGTGAATAGATAGGACGAATTCGAGATAAATTATGTATTTAATTGATCAATCTAAACAAAATGTATGTGCAAAATTAATGTATCAATGGGCATAATTGAAGCACCAATGTAAAATAAATTAATGGTTAGAATCAATATATCAACAGACATAATCAATGTATCAATGGGCATTTTAATTGTACCAAAGTGCATAATCAATGGACATAATTAATGAATTAATGGATATAATTAATGTATCAAAAATATAATCAATGTATCAAGGTCCATAATCAGTGTATTAATGGACATAATTAATGTATCAAAGGATATAATATATGTATCAATGTGTATAATCAATGGGCATAATTAATGTATCAAGATATATAATCAAAGTATCAGTGGACATATTCAATGTATCAATGTGCATAATTAATGTCTCAACAGAGTTAATCAATGTATCAGTGGATATAATCAATGTATTAATGTACATAATTAATGTTGAATGGATGTAATTAATGTATCAATGGATATAATCAATGTATTAATGTACATAATTAATGAATCAATGGACATAATTATTGTATCAATGAATATAATCAAAGTATCAGTGGACATAATCAAAGTATCAGTGGACATAATCAATGTATCAGTGGACATAATCAATGTATTGATGTACTTAATTAATGTATTGAAAAAAATAACCAATGTATCAATGTGCATAATCAATGGGCATAATTAATGAATCAACAAACATAATTAATGTATCAATGGATATAATCAATGTATCAATGGACAAAATTCAATGTATCGATGTGCATAATCAATGTGCATAATTAATCAATAGGCATAATTAATGTATCAGTGGCGTTAAGCAATGTATCAATGGACATAATTAATGTATCAATGGATATAATCAAAGTATCAATGTGCATAATCAATGTAGTGATGTGCATAAATAATGTATCCAAAAATATAACCAATTTATCAATGTGCACTATCAATGGGCATAATTAATGTATCAATGTATTGAATCCATGTAACAATGTATTAATGGATTTAATCAATGTATCAATGTTCATAATTAATGAATCAATCTACATAATTAATGTATCAGTGGAGTTAATCAATGTATCAATGGATATAATCAATGTACATAATCAATGTATAAATTGACATAATCAATGTATCAATGGATATAATCAATGTATAAATTGACATAATGGGGTTTATTTACTAAAGCTGGAGAGTCCAAAAACAGACTCCCTTCTGCATAGAAACCAATCAGCTTCCAGGTTTTCATTGCCAAAGCTTCATTGAACAAGCTGAGGTTAGAAGCTGATTGGTTTCTATGCAGAAGGGAGTCTGATTTTGGACTCTCCAGCTTTAGTAAATAAACCCCTATGTATCAATGGATATAATCAATCTACATTACCAATGTATCAATGGATATAATCAATGTATAAATTGACATAATGTATCAATGGATATAATCAATGTATCAATGGATATAATCAATCTACATAATCAATGTATCAATGGATATAATCAATCTACAGAATCAATGTATCAATGGATATAATGAATGTATAAATTGACATAATGTATCAATGGATATAATCAATCTACATAACCAATGTATCAATGGATATAATCAATGTATCAATGTACATAATCAATGTATCAATGGATATAATCAATCTACAGCATCAATGTATCAATGGATATAATCAATGTATCAATGTACATAATCAATGTATCAATGGATATAATCAATCTACATAATCAATGTATCAATGGATATAATCAATCTACATAATCAATGTATCAATGGATATAATCAATGTATCAATGGATATAATCAATCTACATAATCAATGTATCAATGGATAGAATCAATCTACATAATCAATGGATATAATGAATATATAAATTGATATAATGTATCAATGGATATAATCAATCTACAGAATCAATGTATCAATGGATATAATGAATGTATCAATGTACATAATCAATGTATCAATGTAAATAATCAATATATCAATGTACATAATCAATGTATCAATGGATATAATGAATATCAATGTAAATAATCAATGGATATAATGAATGTATAAATTGACATAATGTATCAATGGATATAATCAATCTACAGAATCTATGTCTCAATGGATATAATCAATGTATCAATGGATATAATCAATGTATCAATGGATATAATCAATGTATCAATGTACATATTCAATGTATCAATTTAAAATCTCCATTTTTTCGGTTGGAAAGGTAAACGTGCGTTTTTTTGTCTTTTGAATACAAAGTATGATGGTCTCATAATAAAGGCGTAATGAGTGGCTTCGGTCGTCGGAAGGAACAGACGGTCTTTTTACGGCCGGCGTTTAGTCCTTTCTCATGAGTTGGATTTTTTCCTCCTATTTATTTTTCAGTTGGGCTTATTTTTAATCGTTAACATTTGGCGAATCGTTAGGGAGGCCGTTTTCGCTTTATGTGTTTTGCTTATATTGATTGTTATTCCGAGGTCGGGAACGCCAAACGCTGTGAATTTGTTTACAGCGACGCATTGTCCAAATGCCTCTCCACTTCCTGCGCTGCCGGGGAATAACATCGCCGTGGAACCAGTACAGGCGTCGCTCTTCAATCTGATATGATGTAAACAAGACCAGATCAATTATTTTTTTTTGGTTCCGTTTTTTTACGTCAGGTAACGCCAGGAAGCCTGTGAATGGCGACAATTAAGCTGCTGGAACTAAAGCACGCAATACCTCCGTTCAACCCCAGCAGGCCTTTCGGCAGCGCAAAATGGTCGAATTTCTACAGGTTTGTCTGATATTACAGCAAACTCTGTCCACAAAACGATTCATTTGGTCTTCTACAGACAGATGGACATTTATAATAAAGCCTGGATTGTCACCCCACCTCCAAGGAACTATGCTAATGGGTCACATGACCAGGTCAGGGGTGGAGACCAGACCAGTCCCCCTGCACAATGAGAGGGGGCAGCAGTGAGCGGTCTTTATTCCAGGAAGTCTCACACGGGATGACTGCTCAGATCTGGAAGAAATACACTGAGATCACTGAGTATCAGGAAGAAGACACACGAGGAATGGATTTAGACCAGCATTTCTCAGCTAGGTTACTATTTGGATCCCCGGAGTGCCGCGAGCACAGGATGGAGGATCTGATTTGATGGGGGAACTCCGGTGGGAAGAAGGTGGGGGGTTTTGAGTTGATAGGAGTCTCCGATGTGGAGGGGGGATGTAATGTGGGAACTCTCACGTTAAGGGGGGGACTCTAATGTAATAAGGGGACTCTGACATAATAATGGAACCTCTGATTTGATGAGAGGACTCTAATGTGATGAGGAGACTCTGAGATGATGGGAAAACCTCTGATGTGATGGGAAGACCTCCAATGCGATGGTGGGACTTTGACATGAAGGGGGACCTCCGATGTGATTGGGGGACCTCCGATGTGATGGTGGGACACTGACGTGAAGGGGGACCTCTGATGTGATGGGGGGACTCTGATGTGAAGGTAGGCCTCTGATGTGATGGGGGCCTCTGATGTGATGGGAGGCTTTGATGTGATAAGGGGTGTCTTTGATGTGATGGGGGAACTCTGACATGTAGAGGGGACTCTCATGTGATCAGAGGACTCTGACATGATGGGAGGGGACCTCTGATGTGATGAGAAGACCGCTTATGTGGTGGATAGTGGAACTCTGATGTAAATGAAGGGCCTCTGATGTGATGAGGGGACTCTGTGCGATGTTGGGGCCTCTGATGTGCTCATGGACCTCTGATGTGATTGGGGGGACCTCTGATGTGATGAGGGGGAACTCTGATGTGATCGGCGACCTATGATGTGATGGGGGGGCCTCTGATGTGAAGGGGGGATGCTGATGTGAAGGGGGACTCTGATGTGATCCAGGACCTCTGATGTGATGGGGGGGGCTCTGATGCGATCGGGGACCTCTGATGTGAAGGGGGACCCTGACATGATGGGTGGCCTCTGATGTGATCGGGGACCTCTGATGTGTAGGGGGGGGGGGGGCTTCTGATGTGATCATGGACCTCTGATGTGATTGGGGGATGCTGATGTGAAGGGGGGATTCTGATGTGATGGGGGGGCCCAGAAGTGATGGGGGGCCTCTGATGTGATCGGGGACCTCGGATGTGATGGGGGGGGGGGCTCTGATGTGATTGGGGACCTCTGATCTGAAGGGGGGGCCCAGAAGTGATGGGGGGACATCGGATGTGGTGAGGGGGGCTCTAATATTACCCCCAGGTTTAGGTTCCCTATGATAAGTAACATCTACATTTTTTTCATAGACTTGGGAGGGGCCCTAAAGTTTCACATACTTCGGCTGCGACTGAGAATCGCTGTTCACACAATGTTTGCTGATCCCGGAGTTCGGCTTTAATTTCTGCTGAAGTTTTCAGGGGCAGAACAAATGAATTCATAGACAATGTTTTTTTTTTTGGCAGTAACTGAAGTAGAAGATTATTAAATATATAATCTGCTTAATAGGATACATGAGAAGTGATCTGAATCCAGAGTCCTTTTCAGGAGAGGAAACGCTTTGTGATCCAGCTGTGTTTTAATGGACCTGGTGGGGGAAGTACTGAAAGACTGAAGACATCAAGAGGGATTATTCTGGTGTTCTGGTGATGGGGCCGGCTGAAGAGAATACAAATAAACTCCAGCGTTTCATTCCATCCGCATGCAGAGAATCATCGCAGTAAATTACGGCGCGGCGCCATTCTTTGCTTAACCGATCAAGGTGATAATAAAAAAAAAATGGCTGCTTCATAAAAACGTACGCACATCCGGAGTCCGAGCGACCCCTAATAATGGATTCCTCCCATTTGCGCAATTTGAGTCTTTTAACTCTTTCAGGGTTATTTTTCTATTTTTTTTGGGGGGGGGGGCTTTGATGTGGGAACTCTGACATGAAGAGGGGATTCTCATGTGATCAGAGGACTCTGACATGATGGGGGGATCTCTGATGTGATGAGAAGACCTCTTATGTGATAGGGGGACTCTGGTGTGATGTTGGTGCCTCTGCTGTGCTTATGGACCTCTGATGTGATTGGGGGGACCTCTGATGTGATGGGGGGACTCTGGTGTGATGTTGGTGCCTCTGATGTGCTCTCTGACATGAAGAGGGGATTCTCATGTGATCAGAGGACTCTGACATGATGGGGGGATCTCTGATGTGATGAGAAGACCTCTTATGTGGTGGATAGTGGAACTCTGATGTGAATGAAGGGCCTCTGATGTGATTGGAGGGGGGTTCTGATGTGAAGAGGGGACTCTCGTGTGATGTTGGTGCCTCTGATGTGCTCATGGACCTCTGATGTGATTGGGGGGGACCTCTGATGTGAAGGGGGGACCTCTGATGTGATGGGGGGACTCTAGTGTGATGTTGGTGCTTCTGATGTGCTCATGGACCTCTGATGTGATTGGGGGGACCTCTGATGTGATGGGGGGACTCTGGTGTGATGTTGGTGCCTCTGATGTGCTCATAGACCTCTGATGTGATGGGGGGACTCTGGTGTGATGTTGGTGCCTCTGATGTGCTCATGGACCTCTGATGTGATTGGGGGGGACCTCTGATGTGATGGGGGGACTCTGGTGTGATGTTGGTGCCTCTGATGTGCTCATAGACCTCTGATGTGATGGGGGGACTCTGATGTGATTGGTGACCTCTGATGTGATGGGAGGGGGGTTCTGATGTGATGGGGGGACTCTGGTGTGATGTTGGTGCCTCTGATGTGCTCATAGACCTCTGATGTGATGGGGGGACTCTGATGTGATTGGCGGCCTCTGATGTGATGGGAGGGGGGTTCTGATGTGATGGGGGGACTCTGGTGTGATGTTGGTGCCTCTGATGTGCTCATGGACCTCTGATGTGATTGGGGGGGACCTCTGATGTGATGGGGGGACTCTGATGTGATCAGCGACCTCTGATGTGATGGGGGGTTTTGTTTTGTTTTGCACCGCTTCAATACCGGGCACTTTCACACTTTCACCCCCTTTCCTGCCCAGGTCAATTTTCAGCTTTCAGCGCTGTTGTACTTTGAATGACAATTCCGCGTTCACGCAACGTTTTAAACTATCATTTTTTTCACACATTTCGATTTTTCTTTTGTTGATATTCAATCACAGCTGATTTTTTTTACATAAACGAAAAAAGAATGAAAATTTTGAAGAAAAAAAAGCATTTTTCTTACTTTCTGTTATAAAATTATGCAAATAAATAATCGTTCTTCAAAAGGCGAAAATATATTCTGCTGCATTTCTTTGGTTATAAGAAAAACAAATCAGTGTTTATTGTTTAGCTGGTAGGAAAATGATAAAGTCCACAAACTATGGGAGATATCTGAAAATCGATCGATCGATCCTGATTCTACAGACGGCCAATCTCATTTTTTTAAAGTCCTAAAATGCCAGGACAGTACAAATCCCCCAAATACCAGGACAGTACAAATACCCCCCAAATGTCATAACAGTACAAATACCCCCCAAATGTCAGGACGGTTAAAATACCCCCCAAATGTCAGGACAGTACAAATACCCCCCAAATGTCATAACAGTACAAATACCCCCCAAATGTCAGGATGGTACAAATACCCCCGAAATGTCAGGATGGTACAAATACCCCCCAAATGCCAGGATGGTACAAATCCCACCCCAAATACTAGGAGAGTACACCCCCCCCCTCCCAAATACCAGGATAGTACAAATCCCCCTCAAATGCCTGGACAGTACAAATCCCCCCAAATGCCAGGATGGTACAAATCCCCCCAAATGCCAGGACAGTACAAATATCCCCCAAATACCAGGACAGTACAAATACCCCCAAATGTCATAACAGTACAAATACCCCCCAAATGTCAGGACGGTACAAATACCCCCCAAATGTCAGGATGGTACAAATACCCCCCAAATGCCAGGATGGTACAAATCCCACCCCAAATACTAGGAGAGTACAACCCCCCCCCCTCCCAAATACCAGGATAGTACAAATCCCCCTCAAATGCCTGGACAGTACAAATCCCCCCAAATGCCAGGATGGTACAAATCCCCCCAAATGCCAGGATGGTACAAATCCCCCCAAATGCCAGGATGGTACAAATCCCCCCAAATGCCAGGACAGTACAAATCCCCCTCAAATGCCAGGACAGTACAAATCCCCCTCAAATGCCAGGACAGTACAAATCCCCCCAAATGCCAGGACAGTACAAATCCCCCCCAAATGTCAGGACAGTACAAATCCCCCCCAAATGCCAGGACAGTACATATCCCCCCAAATGCCAGGACAATACAAACCCCCCCCCCAAAGGTCAGGATAGTACAAATACCCCCCCAAATGTCAGGACAGTACAAAACAGCTAATCACAACAATATGTACTGAAAGGATTAGTTTCATTATGTAAAAATGGTATGTAGGTATGACGATTTTTTTTTTTTTTTTTTTTAAAGCCTGCCTCTTAATAACACTTTAATATGTTAGAGCGACAAGGCTACTTAAAGAAAGAAAGAGAGTGAAAAAGAAAGAGAAAGAAAGAAAGAAAGAAAAAGAGTAAAAAAAAGAGAAAAAGAAAGAGAGGGAGGGAGGGAGGAAGAAAGAAAGAAAGAAAGAAAGAAAGAAAAAGAGTGAAAAAAAGAGAAAAAGAAAGAAAGCAAAGTGAAAAAGAAAGAGAGGGAGGAAGTAAGAGAAAGAAAGAGAGAAAGAAAGAAAGTGAAAAAGAAAGAGAGGGAGGAAGTAAGAAAGAAAGAAAGAAAGAGAGGGAGGGAGAAAGAGAGTGAAAAAGAAAGTTAGAAAAAGAAAGAAAACTAATGCAGTCTCCAACATCTAAAGATTAGTAGGGTGTGGTATATGATATTGTTCTTGGATTTAGATACACTTTACATGCACACAATGGCGGTCTCGGCACTCTCCGAGTATACAGTGTACAGAGTATACAGGAGTAGAGTGTACAGAGTATACAGGAGTATAGTAGAGGGTACAGAGTATACAGGAGTATAGAAGAGGGTACAGAGTATACAGGAGTAGAGGGTACAGAGTATACAGGAGTATAGAAGAGGGTACAGAGTATACAGGAGTATAGTAGAGGGTACAGAGTATACAGGAGTACAGTAGAGGGTACAGAGTATACAGGAGTATAGAAGAGGGTACAGAGTATACAGGAGTACAGTAGAGTGTACAGAGTATACAGGAGTACAGTAGAGTGTACAGAGTATACAGGAGTATAGAAGAGGGTACAGAGTATACAGGAGTAGAGGGTACAGAGTATACAGGAGTATAGTAGAGTGTACAGAGTATACAGGAGTATAGTAGAGGGTACAGAGTATACAGGAGTACAGTAGAGTGTACAGAGTATACAGGAGTACAGTAGAGTGTACAGAGTATACAGGAGTATAGAAGAGGGTACAGAGTATACAGGAGTATAGTAGAGTGTACAGAGTATACAGGAGTACAGTAGAGTGTACAGAGTATACAGGAGTATAGAAGAGGGTACAGAGTATACAGGAGTAGAGGGTACAGAGTATACAGGAGTATAGTAGAGTGTACAGAGTATACAGGAGTATAGTAGAGGGTACAGAGTATACAGGAGTAGAGGGTACAGAGTATACAGGAGTACAGTAGAGGGTACAGAGTATACAGGAGTACAGTAGAGGGTACAGAGTATACAGGAGTATAGTAGAGTGTACAGAGTATACAGGAGTATAGTAGAGGGTACAGAGTATACAGGAGTATAGTAGAGTGTACAGAGTATACAGGAGTACAGTAGAGGGTACAGAGTATACAGGAGTATAGTAGAGGGTACAGAGTATACAGGAGTATAGTAGAGGGTACAGAGTATACAGGAGTATAGTAGAGGGTACAGAGTATACAGGAGTACAGTAGAGGGTACAGAGTATACAGGAGTATAGTAGAGGGTACAGAGTATATAGGAGTACAGTAGAGGGTACAGAGTATATAGGAGTATAGTAGAGGGTACAGAGTATACAGGAGTACAGTAGAGGGTACAGAGTATATAGGAGTATAGTAGAGGGTACAGAGTATACAGGAGTACAGTAGAGGGTACAGAGTATACAGGAGTACAGTAGAGGGTACAGAGTATACAGGAGTACAGTAGAGGGTACAGAGTATACAGGAGTATAGTAGAGTGTACAGAGTATACAGGAGTATAGTAGAGTGTACAGAGTATACAGGAGTACAGTAGAGGGTACAGAGTATACAGGAGTACAGTAGAGGGTACAGAGTATACAGGAGTACAGTAGAGGGTACAGAGTATACAGGAGTATAGTAGAGGGTACAGAGTATACAGGAGTACAGTAGAGGGTACAGAGTATACAGGAGTACAGTAGAGTGTACAGAGTATACAGGAGTATAGTAGAGTGTACAGGAATATGAAATACAAGTTGTTTCTGTTAATAGGTATCAGGCAGAATTCTTATTTTAGAACAACCGACATTTTGTTTTTTTTGTGTATTGTGTCAGATTCCAGCGTGCGCTCTGCTCCCCGACACTGTCCGTGTCCAACACCTTAATGAAGCCGAACACTTGTCATCTATTTATGGGGAGGCCAGTTTACGAAATCACGGCGATAATTGTCAGGTGGACATTTCCTGCAAACAGTTTACTGACGTTTGTAGGAAGAGAACATGCCATGAAACAAAATAACAACGAGGACGGGACTTTGTACGTGCCACTGAGAAATCACATATAAAAAATAAATAATCAATTTTTATTCCATAAAGATATAACAGTAAGGTGCAAAACACCATTAAAAATAAATTCAAAAAGAAGTAAAACAGATCTGCAAAAAACCCCCAGTAAGGTCACGTATACAGTTTGTCTAGCAGTATTGGGGCGTACAGGATCTACGCATTCTGCGAAGGATTCATGCCTTAATTATATATTCTATACTGTGGATTATGCATTCTCCAAGCACCGATTGTTGGGATCCATCCTTTGAGGGGGGGGGGGCACACTTTGTCGTTCTCATCCTGAGTGCTAGATGACCCGGGACTGCCTTCCACGCTGCAAAAATGGTTCAAGAATGGTTTGAGGAACTCAATGAATTTGAGCTGTTGACTTGGCCTCCAGATCTCAATTCAATTGAGCATCTGTGGGATGTGCTAGAAAAACAAGTGCGATCCATGGAGGCCCCACCTCCCAATTTTTGTTGCAGGTGATCTATTTTACTGCTTTTCCTCACAAATGACTAAGCACCACAATATGATACTTGGTTCTGCATTCTCTAAAAGGGTTGGTACTGGGAGGTGGGCAGGGGTGTGGAACCAAGGGTCAGTGCTCGGAGGTGGGCAGGGGGCGGAGACAAGGGAAGGTGCTCGGAGGTGGGCAGGGGGCAGAGACAAGGGACAGTGCTCGGAGGTGGGTAGGGGGCAGAGACCAGGGGTGACTGGGAAAGGGCATGTTCCAGCACCTATTTTCTGAGGAACAAGCCCTGGCTAGAAGGGGAGATTTAGATGGGAGAGGATTTGTTCTAGGAGGGATGATTTCTTTTTTTTTTGGGGGGGGGGGGGAAGAAACTGCGCTAGAAGATGGGAACTGGGGGGAGGGACTTGAGCTGGGAGGAGTGAGAATGTTTGCATTTTTGATTGGGAGAAATATTGGCTTGCAGAGGGAATTTATGCGGGGGGGGGGGAGCATGCAGATCAGGGCTGATTTTTTTTTTTTTGGGGTGGGGGAGTGGATTTTTGCTAAGACAAGATGCGTACATCTTGGGGGATGGGGGGGGGGGAACGGGTGAGTGCGAGATGACCTTTCTATTTACAAATAACTAAGCACCACAATATGATACTTGGTTCTGCATTCTCTAAAAGGGGCGGTACTGGGAGGTGGGCAGGGGAGTGGAACCAAGGGACGGTGCTCGGAGGTGGGCAGGGGAGTGGAACCAAGGGACGGTGCTCGGAGGTGGGCAGGGGTGTGGAACCAAGGGACGGTGCTCGGAGGTGGGCAGGGGTGTGGAACCAAGGGACGGTGCTCAGAGGTGGGCAGGGGAGTGGAACCAAGGGACGGTGCTCGGAGGTGGGCAGGGGAGTGGAACCACGGGACGGTGCTCGGAGGTGGGCAGGGTAGTGGAACCAAGGGATGGTACTTGGAGGTGGGCAGGGGAGTGGAACCAAGGGACGGTGCTCGGAGGTGGGCAGGGGAGTGGAACCAAGGGACGGTGCTCGGAGGTGGGCAGGGGAGTGGAACCAAGGGACGGTGCTCGGAGGTGGGCAGGGGAGTGGAACCACGGGACGGTGCTCAGAGGTGGGCAGGGGAGTGGAACCAAGGGACGGTGCTCGGAGGTGGGCAGGGGAGTGGAACCAAGGGACGGTGCTCGGAGGTGGGCAGGGGAGTGGAACCAAGGGACAGTGCTCGGAGGTGGGCAGGGGAGTGGAACCAAGGGACGGTGCTCGGAGGTGGGCAGGGGAGTGGAACCAAGGGACAGTGCTCGGAGGTGGGCAGGGGAGTGGACCCAAGGGACGGTGCTCAGAGGTGGGCAAGGGAGTGGAACCAAGGGACGGTGCTTGGAGGTGGGTAGGGGGCGGAGACAAGGGGTGACTGGGAAAGGGCGTGTTCAAGCCTGTAGAAGCGTTGGACAAAGAAAAATAGCACATTCGTCAATTGAGACAAAATAGTATCAAGCTTCCTAGTGCCACATCCTGAAAACATAAAGAAAAATGTACGGCCAGACTAGCGGATTTTTTAGGCACACTATCATATAAAAAAAAAATCACAATTTATTAACATAAAATGATCACAAAAAGGATTTTTTAGAACAAGAAATACAACAAGGGGGGGGGGGGAATATAGTACAGCCAGGGGCGGACTGACCATTTGGAAACTCAGGCATTGCCCGAGTGCCCGGGGTCAGTAGGGGGCCCCATGAGATGCCCCTGGTACCTTTTTAATAGGCTTTTTTGAGTTTGGGCAAGGACACAGGGGCCCCATGATCCCCTATTGCCCGGGGGCCCCATGAGTTGTCAGTCCGCCCCTGAGTACATCGCATATCCCTTTGCATATAACATATTACACGTCTTCTAAAACATGAATTTTGATTCCAAAGGAGTAAGGTTTAGAATAACAAACGGTCAACGCGTTTCGCCTTCACATTTTTTCGCCGCCGTTTTCACATTTGTCAATTATTTTGCCGCGCCAGCTTCAGTCATCGGATTTCCCCCCCAAAATGCAGCAAGATTGATAGATTTTTATACACTTTTGAGTTATCGTTGGTGGAGAACTATAATGGATGGCTCAGCCCCGCGGTATGAACATCATCTTCTGGTTCTGGGACGGGCCGCACAGACATTAAAATGTATTCTTGAAGATCGCTCATTGCCGTCGACGTTGCAGCCGCCGCTCGGTCTTGTATTTAACTAATCTGCCCGCTCGTTACCATAATACTCTTTTTAGTTCTTGCAAATGTAAAGAATATATTCCTTTTGGCTGTGTCAAATGTAAGCCAGCTTGCTAATCAATTTACATACGTTTATACAGGTGGTCAGTCATGCGGAACGCAGCGAAATGAACCTGCCTTACCCATATTTATGCATCCGCTAGTTTTGCTCTGTGCAATGAAATAGAGATTTTTTTTTTTTCAAAAGGCAAAAATATAAAAGACGACTTAAAGGGAACCTGGAGAGCTGGTGAGACAGCTGCCATCTTTTCTTTGTCTTTTAAAATGCAGGCAGGCAGCAATCTTTAGGGCCCGTCCAATGTGGATGAAAATGGATATGTGTTTTATTATGCAAATACATCTGCAGTTTTATTGCACATTTTTTTCAAGCAAAAAAATACATTTTTGCTCTTTTTTTTTTTTCAACACAGACGAAAGCATTATTATTATTCTTATGCAATATTTATATAGCGCCAAAAAGCTGTACAGGGGCGGACTGACAACTCATGGGGCCCCCGGGCAATAGGGGATCATGGGGCCCCTGTGTCCTCGCCAACACCCAAAAAAGCCTGATGATCAGTGCCCTGATGATCGGTGCCCAGCAATGCCACCCACCAGTGCCGCCCACAAGTGCTAAGCAGTGCTGCCCACAAGTGCCTAGCAGTGCCACCTACCTGTGCCCATCAGTGTCCAGCAGTGCCACCCACCAGTGCCACCCACCAGTGCCCATCCGTGTCCAGCAGTGCCACCCACCAGTGCCCATCAGTGTCCAGCAGTGCCACCCACCAGTGCCACCCACCAGTGCCCATCCGTGTCCAGCAGTGCCACCCACCAGTGCCACCCACCAGTGCCCATCCGTGTCCAGCAGTGCCACCCACCAGTGCCCATCCGTGTCCACCAGTGCCACCCACCAGTGCCCATCCGTGTCCAGCAGTGCCACCCACCAGTGCCCATCAGTGTCCAGCAGTGCCACGTGCCCATCAGTGTCCAGCAGTGCCACCCACCTGTGGCCAGCAGTGACACCCACTAGTGCCACCCACCTGTGCCCATCAGTGTCCAGCAGTGCCACCCACCTGTGCCCAGCAGTGCCACCCACCAGTGCAGCCCAGGAGTACCATCCATCAGTGCCACCCATCATTGCCCAGCAGTGCCGTCAGTCAGTGCCCAGCAGTGCTGTCAATCAGTGGCCATCATCAGTGCCGCCTATCCATGCCACCTCATCAGTGCCACCTATCAGTGCCCATCAGTGCTGCCTATCAGTGCTGCCTATCAGTGCAGCCTCATCAACACACATCAGTGAAGGAGAAAATGTACCTGTTTGCAAAATGTTCTATATTTTGTTTTGTTTATAGAGCAAAAAATAAAACACCCAGCGGAAATGACATTTCGTGCTCTGGATTGAGACAAACACACACTATAGAGGGGTATACTTTGCTCATATTTCATGTCTGAGGTTTACAGCCACTTAAAGACTCCTTTCCCATTTCTTGGCCTAGGGCAAAAAGGTCCAGGGACCAGCCAGAAGACACCTGCAGCAGGGGTGCAGGGGTGGGAAGACTGGGGGGGGGGCAGAAATGGGCTTTAAAGAGAATCATGGGTTTGTCAATTCAAGCCCTCCCCCCCTTGACAATATACCCAATCAAATGTAGCACAGCAATCAAATAAGAAAAAAAAAGAAAAGAAAGAAAGTTTTGCAATGATGCAAAACCAATATTCGCTGAAATTAGACGATCGTTTCATTTTACCAATATTATCTCCGAGATGTCTGACGAATCCGGCGCCCCCCTCCCCCTCCGTTTGATGCATACACGTGTTGCTACCTTCCCTGATAAGTGTTTAATGAAATATTCATGAACTCCTTTTTACTGGCTGGCTGTAGAAAATGGACTTTTTACAACTTGATTCCTGTTTTATTTTGACGTACGGAAACCTCTGCTCTTCTTCATACTTATTCCATTCCTTTCATGGCCGTATATCTCTCACCCAGATCCTAAGCCCCCTTTTCCTCCCCTAATACTCTGGATCCTATCACGACCTCCAATCCTGACAGCTGAACTGACTCGAAATTCGTTTCCCATTCAGGGTGAACGCACAATAAATCCATATCTTTTTTTTTTTTTGCTTTCAAGGCCCGCATTATGCATCATATCTCTGTCTGTAGGTCAGAAAATAACCAAAAACTCGTTGAAGTGCCGGGAACGAAAAAAAAAAAAAAGGCAAAAAATATATTTGTGAATAAAAATACGGGATAGGCCATTGTCAGCGGAGAGAGAGGCGATCTGCGGGAAATTAAATAGGCTCATTTCTCATGTGCGAACAAATGTGTGCAATGAGGCTCGGGGCCATCAATATGGATAGTATCAATATAATGATAGAGATATTATTTCAGGTATGGAGGAAAAAGGTGGATTAGAAAATGGAAGCACACAAGGAAGCGTGTCATTAGTTAGCTAGCAGACTCTGTTATTAGCTAATTTGGGAGGTGGATGACTATGTACATTATACGGGATGTGCGATAATATGGAGGAAAACCACATAATCCGCTAATGTAGATGGATGAAAAGACTGAAAAATAGATAGATACAGAAATAGATCATAGGAAGACAAATATGCATAATGGCCACCACCACCATCCACTTACCCTCAGCTGCATTGGGATGATTGCTGTTTTACAGGGATTTTTTTGTCGAGAACATAGGGGGACGTTCTGACACCTCCAGCATTGAATGTATGCAATGGCAAGGGGTGATGGGATGTGCTGGAGGGTCTATTGCTTGCTGCTGGGAGAAACACTATATTGCCATAAGTATTGTCCCCACCCTCCCAATCATGTGATTCAGGTGTTCCAATCCCCTCCCAATCATGTGATTCAGGTGTTCCAATCCCCTCCCAATCATGTGATTCAGGTATTCCAATCCCCTCCCAATCATGTGATTCAGGTATTCCAATCCCCTCCCAATCATGTGATTCAGGTGTTCCAATCCCCTCCCAATCATGTGATTCAGGTATTCCAATCCCCTCCCAATCATGTGATTCAGGTGTTCCAATCCCCTCCAAATCATGTGATTCAGGTGTTCCAATCCCCTCCCAATCATGTAATTCAGGTGTTCCAATCCCCTCCCAATCATGTGATTCAGGTATTCCAATCCCCTCCCAATCATGTGATTCAGGTGTTCCAATCCCCTCCCAATCATATGATTCAGGTGTTCCAATCCCCTCCATGGACACAGGTGTATACAATCAAGCCCCTAGGCATACAGACTGCTTCTAAAAACATTGGTGAAAGAATGGGTCGCTCTCAGGAGCTCAGTGACTCCAATGTAGATGGATAAAAAGACTGAAAAATAGATAGATACAGAAATAGATCATAGGAAGACAAATATGCATAATGGCCACCACCACCATCCACTTACCCTCAGCTGCATTGGGATGATTTCTGTTTTACAGCGATTTTTTTGTTGAGAACGTGGGGGGACGTTCTGACACCTCTAGCTTTGAATGTATGCAATGGCAAGGGGTGATGGGATGTGCTGGAGGGTCTATTGCTTGCTGCTGGGAGATACACTATATTGCCATAAGTATTGGACCCACCCTCCCAATCATGTGATTCAGGTATTCCAATCCCCTCCAAATCATGTGATTCAGGTGTTCCAATCCCCTCCAAATCATGTGATTCAGGTGTTTCAATCCCCTCCAAATCATGTGATTCAGGTATTCCAATCCCCTCCAAATCATGTGATTCAGGTATTCCAATCCCCTCCAAATCATGTGATTAAGGTGTTCCAATCCCCTCCATGGACACAGGTGTATACAATCCATCCCCTAGGCATGCAGACTGTTTCTACAAACATTGGTGAAAGAATGGGTCGCTCTCAGGAGCTCAGTGACTCCAATGTAGATGGATAAAAAGACTGAAAAATAGATTGATACAGAAATAGATCATAGGAAGACAAATATGCATAATGGCCACCACCACCATCCACTTACCCTCAGCTGCATTGGGATGATTTCTGTTTTACAGCGATTTTTTTGTTGAGAACGTGGGGGGACGTTCTGACACCTCTAGCTTTGAATGTATGCAATGGCAAGGGGTGATGGGATGTGCTGGAGGGTCTATTGCTTGCTGCTGGGAGATACACTATATTGCCATAAGTATTGGACCCACCCTCCCAATCATGTGATTCAGGTATTCCAATCCCCTCCAAATCATGTGATTCAGGTGTTTCAATCCCCTCCAAATCATGTGATTCAGGTATTCCAATCCCCTCCAAATCATGTGATTAAGGTGTTCCAATCCCCTCCATGGACACAGGTGTATACAATCCATCCCCTAGGCATGCAGACTGTTTCTACAAACATTGGTGAAAGAATGGGTCGCTCTCAGGAGCTCAGTGACTCCAATGTAGATGGATAAAAAGACTGAAAAATAGATAGATACAGAAATAGATCATAGGAAGACAAATATGCATAATGGCCACCACCACCATCCACTTACCCTCAGCTGCATTGGGATGATTTATGTTTTACAGGGATTTTTTTGTCGAGAACATAGGGGGACGTTCTGACACCTCCAGCATTGAATGTATGCAATGGCAAGGGGTGATGGGATGTGCTGGAGGGTCTATTGCTTGCTGCTGGGAGAAACACTATATTGCCATAAGTATTGTCCCCACCCTCCCAATCATGTGATTCAGGTGTTCCAATCCCCTCCCAATCATGTGATTCAGGTATTCCAATCCCCTCCCAATCATGTGATTCAGGTATTCCAATCCCCTCCCAATCATGTGATTCATGTGTTCCAATCCCCTCCAAATCATGTGATTCAGGTATTCCAATCCCCTCCAAATCATGTGATTCAGGTGTTCCAATCCCCTCCAAATCATGTGATTCAGGTGTTCCAATCCCCTCCATATCATGTGATTCAGGTGTTCCAATCCCCTCCCAATCATGTGATTCAGGTATTCCAATCCCCTCCCAATCATGTGATTCAGGTATTCCAATCCCCTCCCAATCATGTGATTCATGTGTTCCAATCCCCTCCAAATCATGTGATTCAGGTATTCCAATCCCCTCCAAATCATGTGATTCAGGTGTTCCAATCCCCTCCAAATCATGTGATTCAGGTGTTCCAATCCCCTCCATATCATGTGATTCAGGTATTCCAATCCCCTCCCAATCATGTGATTTATGTGTTGCAATCCCCTCCAAATCATGTGATTCAGGTGTTCCAATCCCCTCCAAATCATGTGATTCAGGTGTTCCAATCCCCTCCAAATCATGTGATTCAGGTGTTCCAATCCCCTCCATATCATGTGATTCAGGTGTTCCAATCCCCTCCCAATCATGTAATTCAGGTGTTCCAATCCCCTCCATGGACACAGGTGTATACAATCAAGCCCCTAGGCATACAGACTGCTTCTACAAACATTGGTGAAAGAATGGGTCGCTCTCAGGAGCTCAGTGACTCCAATGTAGATGGATAAAAAGACTGAAAAATAGATGATACATAAATAGATCATAGGAAGACAAATATGCATAATATCCACCACTACCATCCTCTTACCCTCAGCTGCATTGGGATGATTTATGTTTTACAGCGATTTTTTTGTCGAGAACGTGGGGGGACGTTGTGACACCTCCAGCTTTGAATGTATGCAATGGCAAGGGGTGATGGGATGTGCTGGAGGGTCTATTGCTTGCTGCTGGGAGAAACACTATATTGCCATAAGTATTGGACCCACCCTCCCAATCATGTGATTCAGGTATTCCAATCCCCTTCAAATCATGTGATTCAGGTGCTCCAATCCCCTCCATGGACACAGGTGTATACAATCAAGCCCCTAGGCATACAGACTGCTTCTGCAAACATTGGTGAAAGAATGGGTCACTCTCAGGAGCTCAGTGACTCCAATGTAGATGGATGAAAAGACTGAAAAATAGATAGATACAGAAATCGATCATAGGAAGACAAATATGCATAATGGCCACCACCACCATCCACTTACCCCCAGCTGCATTGGGATGATTTATGTTTTACAGCAATTTTTTTGTCGAGAACATAGGGGGACGTTCTGACACCTCCAGCATTGAATGTATGCAATGCCAAGGGGTGATGGGATGTGCTGGAGGGTCTATTGCTTGCTGCTGGGAGATACACTATATTGCCATAAGTATTGTCCCCACCCTCCCAATCATGTGATTCAGGTGTTCCAATCCCCTCCAAATCATGTGATTCAGGTGTTCCAATCCCCTCCATATCATGTGATTCAGGTGTTCCAATCCCCTCCATATCATGTGATTCAGGTGTTCCAATCCCCTCCATGGACACAGGTGTATACAATCAAGCCCCTAGGCATGCAGACTGCTTCTACAAACATTGGTGAAAGAATGGGTCGCTCTCAGGAGCTCAGTGACTCCAAGTGTGGTCCCGTGCAGGGGCGGACTGACCATTCGAACACTCGGGCAGTGCCCTGGGGCCCGGGGTAAGTAGGGGGCCCCATGAAATGCCCCTGGTACCTTTTTATAGGCTTTTTTGGGTGTGCTATGAGTGTGGGCAAGGATACAGGGGCCCCATGATCCCCTATTGCCTGGGGGCCCCATGAGTTGTTGGTCCACCCCTGGTTCCATGCTAGGTTGCCACTTGTGCAAAAAGTCCATCCGTGACATTTCCTGGCTACTAAATATTCCACGCTCAACGGGTCCACTGCTGGTGATCCTGGCTCCTCCTCTTGTTTGTGTGTCCCCATAGCAAGCCGTTTGCTATGGGGACAAACAATGCACGCTCGCTCCCGACCGCGTTCCATGGACACACACAGCGGGACCTAGCCCCTCCCCTCTACTTCCTCTTCAATGCACTTGATTGACAAGAGCAGGAGCCAATGGCTCCTGCTGCTGTTTGAGTCCCTGTGTGAAGAGGAAGCGAGGGGAGAAGAGATGCAGCCATGCACGGTGCTGATCTCTTCTCCCCTCTCTTCCCCTTCACACAGGGAACCTAAGAACATTTTTTTTACCTTATTGAATGCAACTCATTAAGGTAAAAAATGTTTTTAGGTTTAGTATTTAATTTTTTTTTTTTTTGAATCATTGACATTCGTTACTACACTATATTGCCAAAAGTATTGGGCTCGCCCTCCAAATCATGTGATTCAAGTGTTCCAATCCCCTCCATGGCCACAGGTGTATACAATCAAGCCCCTAGGCATGCAGACTGCTCCTACAAACATTGGTGAAAGAATGGGTCGCTCTCAGGAGCTCATTGACATTGACAAGCGTGGTCCCGTGATAGGTGGCCACCTGGGCAATAAGTCCAACCGTGACATTTCCTGGCTACTAATATTCCACACTCAACGGGTCCACTGCCAGTGATCCTGGCTCCTCCTCTTGTTTGTGTCCCCCCATAGCAAGCCATTTGCTATGGGGACAAACGATGCACGCTCGCTCTAGACCGCGTTCCATGGACAAACACAGCGGGACCTAGCCCCTCCCCTCTACTTCCTCTTCAATGCACTTGTGTCAGGGCAGGAGCGGTGGAATGGGCAGGCAGGCCTAATGGTAAGGTCACGCAGCGACTGATGACAGCCGCTACTCACAGCCCAGAGTCCCTCAGGGCGCGGAGTCTAAGCTCCAGGCTGCCCTTCATCAGGGCCCCTGATGGTGGGAATGGACTTGACGCAGCCTGTGACCAGGTCGCGGCCCCCGAGTAACCCCAGCTGCAGTAACGACTGCCGCCAATGGCGTACAGCTGGTGGGAGCCAGATGGATAACGTATAGTGTGGTCGGACAGGTCGGGTCGATAACAACGGAGCAAACAGTACAAGACGGTAGACAGGAATACTCAGGTCATGGGCCGGGTTCAGCAACGGGAGGTCAGGTAATGGGATAAAGCAGAGAATAGTCTTGTCCAAGCCGAGTCGGTTACCAGGAGAGCAACGAGAACAGAACAAGAGCTTGCTGCAAAGGAACATACAGGACACGAATGCAAAGAGCAACTGCAGACAGCAGGCTTAAATGTGTTCAGCCGCACCCTTCTGGAGGAGGAGCCGCAGAGGCCTGAAAGCATAAAAGGCTCCCACCATGCTTTGCAGGAACTTAAGATGGATGCCAGCACATGGAGCAGCAAAACCTCTGGGGAAAGGTAGGACCTTGACAACTTGATTGACAAGAGCAGGAGCCAATGGCTCCTGTTGCTGTTCGAGTCCTTGTGTGAAGAGGAAGCGAGGGGAGAAGAGATGCAGCCATGCACGGTGCTGATCTCTTCTCCCTTCTCTTCCCCTTCACAGACCGAACCTAAAAACATTTTTTTTATCTTAATGAATGCAAAGCATTAAGGTAAAAAATGTTTTTAGGTTTAGTATTTAATTTTTTTTTTGGAATCTGCTTCCAAGCCACCTGCCAAACGGTTATCAAAAAAAAAAAACAGCTGCCTGTGTGAACGGGACTTTAATGCAACTGCAACACATATTAACATGCATGTATCAACCGCAATGGAGTGAAGGGGCCCTTAATCTTCCCGCCAAATGGTTCCTATGCCTGTTAACCAAATTTCAGCATTTCCTGCTGTCACTAGCCAACACTTGTAATAAAACGGTTTTAATGTTGGTTTTGTTATAAAAACTGTTGACGAGTCTGAATTTGAGTCCGTTAGCACTGTTTATTGAAAGCTCTAAACAAAACCGCGATGTCAGAACGTATTTAAGTATTCTTTCAGACTGCGTGAAAACATTGTGCTAAATATTTCGGTCAGTAATGACTGCCTGCCACCTGCTGATAGCGACTTGAAATATTCATGATTAATGGGTGCTCTTATCTATTCAATGGCAAACAAAACACATTAGTTTGGACTTTTAAGGACATTAAACAGACATTTCTATAAATGTGGATGAATATGAGCAAATATACAAATTAATTCTCTTTGTAGAAGTGTTTGGGCTTATGGCGGAAAAAAACGCAGCATTAAAGTGTAGAAGAGAAGATTTATTTTTCTAGTTTCCCCACTGCAAAGATTCACCTTCTCTATTAGTCTTGGTAATCATTGTTACCGAGACAAAAGTGATGGACACTCTGTCTGTGAAAGTTCTCATTGACCTAAGCCATGGTATGACTATCTGTGACGGGAGTCACTTTGGGTGGGGGGCCCATGGAACCCAGCTCACTTTGGAGAGGTGGGGAGACCCCTGTCTCAGCTCCCCATATCCTGTGCCTGTAAGGGGTACAGGGTGATCTGTCCTAATATTGGGGTGGGGTGTTGTGGATTGTTTAATGCCATGTGGTTGCATCCCATTGTTCTATTGTGTGTCTTGCTTGGGAGCAAACTATTATGGGATGTATGGGTTTGTGTATTGGCTTGGTGGGGGGTGTTTCCAGCAGCCCTCCTGATGGGACTGTCTGTTGGTGTTCTCTTGTTACTAAAGGTAGATTGCTCCGCCCTGTGTCATTATGCAGGGAGGGGGGTTGTTCCCTTGAATGTATATATTTTGTATCTGTGTTAAAATAAAGTAGTCTTTTTTCTGGTTTTACTTCAAGAGTGGTGTCTGTGGTCGGTGTTCGGATGGGGAAGCGGGAGTCTAACGGAAATACCCAAGTGCAGTCGGAGTCTAGTATCTACTAGTAGTTGGTCACGTTCAACCTGTTCTACAATACTAAAGATGTTCTGTAGCTTCTCCAAGCCACTTCTTTGGTTCATATGAGTGTAAGGAAGATACCCCTGCAGTTATATCCACACCTTCAAACACTTTAATCCAATCACCATGGAATGTGCAGATGTTGCTTGTTGAAGAACAGGACGGGAGATGTGAAAATTGCAGAACCACCCTTGTTCTAGTTACATCATCCCATTGTTGGTCTCAGGAAGTCTGCATAGGTGTTAACCCTTCAATTTACAAGGCTAAAGGTGTGAATTTTTACCAATCACTGACTTAGAGTGGATAAAATGGCATTATAACTTCTGGGCTTGTCCGGCACTATGCAGCTTTTGAGGACAAGTGCAGGAGATCTCCTTTAAACTCACCGACATCTACCTATGAGATGACCCAACAGCCACCTTCCTCTATCCAACACCCTTATCTATAAATCAGTCCTGATCCATCTATTAAATGTAGTCCTGATCCCTCCTCATTGGCCTACCTCACCGCAGGCTATCCCCTCTTCAGTCTATCATGAATGCTGCTGCCAGACTTATCCACCTTACTAACCGTTCTGTATCTGCCATCCCTCTCTGCCAATCCTTCCACTCAGTGTCCTCCACCCCTCTCTGCCAATCCCTCCAGTGGCTTCCCATTGCCCAATGGATAAAATTCAAAACATTAACAATAACGTATAAAGCCATGTATAACTCTGCCCCAAATTACATCACCAATCTTGTCTCTAAATATCACCCAAACCGTACTCTCTGCTCCTCGCACGACCTCCTGCTCTCTAGCTCACTTGTCTCCTCCTCCCATGCTCATCTCCAGGACTTCTCCAGAGCTTCCCCCATCCTCTGGAACTCTCTACCCCAATTTATCAGACTATCGCCTACTCTGCTCCCTTTTAAACTTCTCTTTTCAGGGAAGCCTATCCTGCCCTCAGCTAATAATGGAATCTTCTACTCTTCCAACCAGTCCATCCCCCACAGTTATTACCTTTTGTACCACTAGCCCCTCCCTCTTAGATTGTAAGCTCCCAGGATCAGGGCCCTCCTTTCCCTCTTGTATTGAACTGTATTGTTGCTGTATTTTCTCCCGTTATATTGTAAAGCGCTGAGCAAACTGTTGGCGCCATAAATCCTGTATAATAATAATAATAATGCAGCTAAGGCCTGCATCTCTCTTTACTGGAAACAGGTGACCCTTCCTTCAATTAGTGTCTGGCTAGGCAAGGTCAAGGATATCAGAACTATGGAGGAAGTCATTGAACCTCAAAGGGGACAGGTCCGAAAAACCTTGTACGTGCACACCTGAATACTGTACTCTTATGGGGCAAATACTGTATGAAGCTCCCTCATGTAGAGGCTCATGCAAGGGCTCCTGCTACTAATTGTACAGTTTTGCGGGCAAGCCACCTTGTAGAGTCAGATGCCTCCTTGATGGCATGTAGCTCAATACCGTTAAAAGCATTATATGTGGAAGACAGATGGTGTGGAAGACAGATATGTGGAAGACAGATTATATGTGGAAGACAGGCCTTCACCTCCGTTACAGTATCTGGTTAAATTTGAACCTTTGTCTTGAGACAATCCAACATTTTATAGTTGGCAACACAACAGTATAGCAGGGAAATCTTCCAATGAGGACACCTGTTGTGGAGTCAACTGTATAAGAGAGGATTAGCCCTTACTCTTTAACCATTCCCTACTCCATCTAAAACTAAAATATTCCAACAGTTGGATTAATTAGCCTGCTTCCAATATGCTAAAAAGAGGATGAACGACGCCAATCAATATACTACTAACTGATTTGGCTCATGGCTTCCTTTACTTCTTGGATACTCCAACTCCGGGGCCAAAATTCCTGGCTTCGTTTTACTCATTTCAGGTGTCCCAGCCCACTTTTGTCTGTTCTGGCTCCTTCCGTTACTATAAAACAAATAAACATCCAACAGGGAGTCCTCATAATGGGCACAACAAGTGTGCAGACCCTGGAAATCAGAGATCTCACCTATAGAATCCCCGAGAGAGAGAGAAGAGACTGTCAAGTGGTTATCAGCAGAGCTCAGACTGTAGGATAGAGAAACAGCACAAGGAGCCAATTAGTTGTGCCGAAGTTCCAGTTGCATATTGATAGAAGGAGAGAACTGAGCGACAGAGAGAGGAGCTCATCAGTGTGCTGGTTCTCCTTTCTCTAGGGCAATGGTCTCCAAACTGCAGCCTGGGGGCCAAATGTGGTCTTTTGCTTTCTTTTATCTGGCCCTTGGAGCACTGATCCATACATTGACACCAATAATAGGGAATAATTCCTCCCACTGATCCAGCAAAGGGGCACAATTGTTCTCAATGACACCAATGATTGGGCACAATTCCTCCCACTGACACCAATGATGGGGCACTATTCCTTCCACTGACACCAATGATGGGGCACTATTCCTCCCACTGACACCAATGATGGGGCACTATGCCTCCCACTGACACCAATGATGGGGCACTATTCCTACCACTGATACCAATGATGGGGCACTATTCCTCCCACTGATACCAATGATGGGGCGCTATTCCTCCCACTGATACCAATGATGGGGCACTATTCTTCCCACTGATACCAATGATGGGGCACTATTCCTCCCACTGATACCAATGATGGGGCACTATTCCTCCCACTGACACCAATGATGGGACACTATTCCTCCCACTGACACCAATGATGGGGCACTATTCCCCCCACTGATACCAATGATGGGGCACTATTTCTCCCACTGACACCAATGATGGGGCACAATTCCTCCCACTGACAGCAACGATGGGGCACTAATAAATCCACTGATACCGACAATGGAGCACTATTCTTAGATTGTAAGCTCCCAGGATCAGGGCCCTCCTATCCCTCTTGTATTGAACTGTATTGTTGCTGTATTGTCTCCCTTTATATTGTAAAGCGCTGAGCAAACTGTTGGCGCTCTATAAATCCTGTATAATAATAATAATATTCCTCCCACTGACCCTGACAAAGGGGCACAATTGTTCTCAATGACACCAACAATGGGGCATATTTCTTCCCAATGACACCACTGACGGGACACAATTCCTCCCACTAACACCAACAACGGGACACCATTGAATCCACTGACACTAACAATGGAACACTATTCCTCCCACTGACACCAACAAAAGGGGCACAATTGTTCTCAATGACCCCAGCGATGGGCCACAATTCTTCCCAATGACACCAAAGATGGGGAATTCTTTGCTCCCACTTATGCCAAGATGTTTTCTACTCCCATTGGCCCCCCCTAAAGTCTGAAGGAAAGTAAACTGGCCCTTCGCTTAGAAAGTTTGGAGAGCCCTGGTGTAGGGGAAGGGAAGCTTGGAAATGCAGTAGAGGAAAATCAGGTCACCTGACCTGCCAGAAAGGACTGTGCTGTGTGGCACAGCTGTTTGAATCTAATTACTGGATGGACAGAAATGGTGGTCCGTAACAGTAAAGAAAAGGACAATAAAATGTCACAGTTTAAAAGAACAAGATGGCGTCCATCAGTTTGCAAACCCAGAACAAGCTTGGAGGTCAGAAGAGACTTTTGATAAGAAAATAATACACATTGGACACAATCTTATTAATGTCTTTTTTCCAGCGGTCGGGAAGACGCGGCGCGGACAAGCGATGCATAAACAACCCCGTAAGATTTGTCTGTTGAGACGTGATGTAAAGCTGCAATGTGTTCAATTTTCTGAGTAATATCAGGTATTCGGAAACTTTTATTTCCCGGTCATAAATATGAATTTTTTTTGAAGAATATTGCCTGTTTCTGTTTGTTCCTCGGATACGTGGAAATGATTTTTCGCTTTGGAAATTTAGCGCGGCAGACGGAGCGGGCTCTTACTTCAATTCCGCTCGTCTCTTTGATTTAGGTTTTTTGGATTGCTGATTTTGTAAATAGACGGCCTGAAAGGCTTCACTTTCACTACTTCAGATGTGTATTTTTCCATTTAAAAGGACGGCCGGTGTTGTTTGTTTGCTCCCCCCCTTCGCTGTCAAGGCTCGGATCGCTTTCATTTCGTGTTTCTCTTTAGATCGTTGGTTGGTGTGAAGGAAAATTTTTCAAGATTGTTTAATAAAGGAAAGTCTAAAGTCTGTATATAGAGTGCAGGAAAAGCAGGCAACCAATGGGAAATTATCACTGTAACTTGTATTGGAGAGGTATTGTCAGGGTCCTGTCCACGGCAGAAGTTCTGGAAGATCTGGCATTTCTGCCAATACTCGGCATGGCCGCAGAAGCACACATCAGTCTCAGTTTGGTGCCAGATGGCCTTTATAAGGAGGCTCATCCCTTCCTCAAGTTGCTGGATGATCTCTAGCTCCCCGTGCCCTGTTCCTGTTTCCTGTGATTTTGACCTGTGATTTCCTGTTACCGCCTCGGCTTGCTCTTGGACCTGTCTACTCTGCATTACCCCTGATCGTACCTCGGCTTGGCTTACGGATACTCTCTCTCTCTCACTCCTCTGTGTATGGAGGTGGCTATCCCATCCGATTACGTCTGCTCTGATTCCCACCTGGTACCCGAGCTTGGCTTGAACCGACTACCCAGTAAACATCTAGATCCTGGAAGGGCTTGCATACCACGCACCGGCACCTCCTGTCTGCAGACCTATCTCTGTGCACCAGCTCTACTTCTGAGTGGACCACCAACCAGCACTTCTACAGGCGACTTGTGCAATTTTGGGCCTGACTCCAGCTGTCCCACTCTAAGGGGAGTCCAAGACTTAGCCGCAAGGGAAGCCCCTTCTCCATTGGCCTCCATCACCAGGTACGTGATAGGTATGTCCATTACTGACCTTTCCCACTAAAAAAATTCTGGTTCTCTGGCTATCTTGCTGATCCAATTTCTTTGGTATTTTCTTGGCCTGGAACAAGTGTGGACTGATCTGCTGTTAGAAACCACGAGTCCCCATACACCCAACCTGACACCCTCAAAAAACCCCCCAGTTTACTATGCTTCAGTTACGAATGAACACAGTGAGTGACTAGAACTGATCATTCATTGTAATCATTCAGGAAAGAAAGGGGCTGGTAAATGTGACATATTTACCGGACCCTTACCCCGCTCTCCATCCTGAAGGATCCTATTGTGTGCTTGCAGCTGCCGGTGTAGAGGAAAGGAGGGAAGCCAGTCAGCACTGTGGAGGTGGGAGAACACTGGGGGGCCTGGGCAGCAGTGGATAACGTATAGTGCACAGGGAGGGTGATGGGTGCATCGTGGGTGGCAATTACTGGAACCGATCCCCTGTATGGCTCTCTCTGCAGCAGCTGAAATCCATCAGGAGGGAGAGAAGAAGCCAGCTGTCAACTTCTGCAGAGAGAGCCATACAGGGGATCGGTTCCAGTAATTGCACTTCTGCTGCATCCATCACCATCCCTGCCCACATATGATTCACCCAGGTGCCTGGGCCCCCCTGCTGCTACAGGAAGAATCGTAGTACCCCCTTACCCACGGTCCTGGATATTAATAGAGGTAACCATCCCAAAATTATCTGCTTGTTCCATGGTGTTTTTTTATGGTGTTTTTTTTTATAGTACAGAAGCCAAAGGAAAACTTTGGAAATCTTTTATGTTTATTTAGCCCTTCCAAAACAGTAAACAGTGAACGTCCAGCATTGAGATTCACAGTTCTAGCTGGAGTACACTGATTATAGCTCACTTATCACCTCGTCCATTGGGAAAACATCTTGCATTCTTTTCATAGGATACAAGACGTTCTGTGATTGGAGGGGGGATTATGACATTTATCTGCATCTCCTCCTTGCATTCTAGAAAAAGAATACAATATGGTTCTTCGGTGGCTGAGGTGCTGAACAAGGGACCCACTATGATCACTGTGAGTCTCAGTGCCGGATGTTTAGCACTTACTGTATCTTATGGGCTAAATCAGCCTTTCACAAACTGGGTTCCGTGGAAATCTAGGGTTCCTCCTGAGGTTGCCAGTGGTTCCATGAGTAACGAGGAACTTCTTCCTTTTGGACAGTGGTCTCCAAGCTACGGCCCATGGCCCAGATGTGGCCTTTGTTTGCCTTTATCTGGCACTTGAAACACTATTCTTCCTACTAACACCAACAGTAAGGCACTATTCCTTCCACTGACACCAATGACGGGACATTATTTCTTCCACTGACACCAATGATGGGGCACTATTCCTTCCACTGACACCAATGACGGGACATTATTTCTCCCACTGACACCAATGATGGGGCACTATTCCTCCCACTGATACCAATGATGGGGCACTATTCCTCCCACTGACACCAATGATGGGGCACTATTCCTCCCAGTGATACCAATGATGGGGCACTATTCCTCCCACTGACACCAATGACGGGACATTATTTCTTCCACTGACACCAATGATGGGGCACTATTCCTCCCACTGACACCAATGATGGGGCACTATTCCTCCCACTGACACCAATGATGGGGCACTATTCCTCCCACTGACACCAATGATGGGGCACTATTCCTCCCACTGACACCAATGATGGGGCACTATTCCTCCCATTGACACCAATGATGGGGCACTATTCCTCCCACTGACACCAATGATGGGGCACTATTCCTCCCACTGACACCAATGATGGGGCACTATTCCTCCCACTGATACCAATGATGGGGCACTATTCCTCCCACTGACACCAATGATGGGGCACTATTCCTCCCACTGACACCAATGATGGGGCACTATTCCTCCCACTGACACCAATGATGGGGCACTATTCCTCTCACTGACACCAATGATGGGGCACTATTCCTCCCACTGACACCAATGATGGAGCACTATTCCTCCCACTGACACCAATGATGGGGCACTATTCCTCCTACTGATACCAATGATGGGGCACTATTCCTCCACTAACACCAACAATGGGACACTATTCCTCCCACTGACACCAATGATGGGGCACTATTCCTCCCACTGACACCAATGATGGGGCACTATTCCTCCACTAACACCAACAATGGGACACTATGACTCTCACCATTACCAGGGATGTGGCATTATTCCTCCTACAGACCATAGGGGCTATGCAATTTGTGTACTCCCACAGACAACCAAGCCTGGGGCATTTTCTACTTTCCACTGGCCACAGTCCCCCCTCTCTTGGTTTAAATACTGTTGTCCCAATGATCTTTTTAGCAGTCTGAAAGGAGGGATCCTTCCCAATGACCACAAATGTAAAGAGCATTCTTCCCACTGACTATCACACTAATGCATAGTGAATTGTAGATATATTAATTAATAGCAGGGGTTCCCTGAGCCAGGAAAGTCATTTCAAAGGTTCATCAATGTTGAAAGAGTTGAGAAAGAAATGAATGTAAATGTGTTCCGAAACGCGGCAGCATGCACCAATGCCACACACTTTAGTAGCGGTCCTTTATTTTTACAGTGCAAATGTTCAAAAAGAGTTTGTGGCCGGAGTTCAACCTTAATTTTGCATGAAGTAGGCAATGGTTAGAACCTCTATCAGTTTATTCTTTGAGGTCTTTGTCATTGATGGACATCTACCTGACCTATACCAACCAATCATTTGCTTCTCCCACTCCTTCAACCATTATTATCACCAGAATTGTTGTGACTTACCTCGAAGACACATTCGGACAAGATGGGTGGTCGGGCCTCGAATTGCCTCTCGACACAAGGACTGGCTTGTTTGCCTCCAGAATTGTTGTGACTTACCTCGAAGACACATTCGGACAAGATGGGTGGTCAGGCCTCATATTGACCTGGGCACTCTACTACAACTTTATTGGTGACATCACCTACCATCTAACTTTCCATTGGTGGTTGGGGACATGCAGGCCATTGTTCTTGGTCCAGCTTGCTCAGGCATTATTCAGAAATGAGAGATCACAAAGCTGTAATGCAATCATGGATAGAATTGACTCTCGGCACAAGGACTGGCTTGTTTGCCTTCAGAATTGTTGTGACTTACCTCGAAGACATATTCGGACAAGATGGGTGGTCAGGCCTCCAATTGACTCTCGACACAAGGACTGGCTTGTTTGCCTTCAGAATTGTTGTGACTTACCTCGAAGACATATTCGGACAAGATGGGTGGTCGGGCCTCGAATTGCCTCTCAACACAAGGACTGGCTTGTTTGCCTCCAGAATTGTTGTGACTTACCTCGAAGACATTTTCGGACAAGATGGGTGGTCAGGCCTCATATTGACCTGTGCACCCTACTACAACTTTACTGGTGACATCATCTACCATCTAACTTTCCATTGGTGGTTGGGGACATGCAGGCCATTGTTCTTGGTCCAGCTTGCTCAGGCATTATTCAGAAATGAGAGATCACAAAGCAGTAATGCAATCATGGATAGAATTGACTCTCGGCACAAGGACTGGCTTGCTTGCCTTCGGATTCATGAACTCGCTCCAGCTTTTTTGTGAACTAAAGGCTACTGAACAAATGTTATTGCACTCAGTTGGTGGCACTGGCGTTTGATACTGGCTTCAGTGCCAAGACAAAGCTCAGAACTTGCAGTGCAATGACTGCCACTTCATACGGCAATACCGTGCCAGCTGAATCTGGCTCTCGCATTGAGCCATTCTCCGTCCCCATTAAGGCATCCTAAAAAAAAACTTAGTGTTCTTTCATACAAAATCAGCATGCATTTAATTGCCAATACTGTACTCCTTTATGCCTTGCATGTTAAAGAGACCCTGACACATTAAAATGTTTTAATCCCAGCACACGGCTATAAAGTTGAAGGCCCATATACCTTGCCTGCTTGTAGGCAGGTGCAGTCTGTATTCTCCACTGCAGGTGGCGCGTGACCACAGTGGCAGATGGGGGAGGAGGTTGAGAGGAACAAGGTTTCTCTCTGACTTCCTCGGGTACCTGGGGCAGTGATCCAGTTGGATGCTTGTGCCCTATGTGACCTTGGCAGCCATCTTGGGTCAGGCAGAGTCTCTTGAAGACTCTGACCCCTGGGTTTGGCCCACTTTATGCTTATAACTAGTGTAGGGACCTGTTCCTTGTCTGTCAGGGACAGTGGTATATAAAGGTTCCGGAGGAGTAGGGAGAGAGCAGGGACCATGTCTACGCTCTCAGGAAGCTTCCCCTTTGGGATGGATTGGCTAGGTTGCATTACACTCCTTGTGGCAGGAGCTGTTATCCTTGGGTCCTCAGACAACTGTCTTACCGCTGAATAGTTGGTGAACCTTCCCCCTCGGGCCTGATTGTACTTGTTGAACTTCTATATCATTTTTGGAAAAATTGAACTTTTACTGCCCACCACACCACGCTGCACCTGCCCAACATGCTGCCCATGCCTTGTAACTTTGCTGCATTGATCTGGTCACCCAAAGTCTTCTTGGAGACCAACACTTCCAGAAATGTCCATCATCCCCCCACAGCTAGCACTGGTTCCTCCCTCTAAACCTCATATCACTACTGTATCCTACAGGCTAGAGGAGGAACCATTAAGAGTTGTGGGGGACAACAGAGAAAATTGTACATACCTATTGATCAAAGACAACCTTTCTCAAACTTTTCAACATGGAGAAACCCTTGAAATAACTATACGGTCTTAGGGAACCCCTGCTAATAGGTTTTATATCTACAGCTGATGGAACATTAGTGTGAGGTCACTGGGAAGAATGTTCCTTAGATTTGGGGTCATTAGGAAGAATACCCCTTAGAGAAATTGCTCGTGGAACCCCTAGCAACCTCAAGTGGAACCCTACAGTTCATTGAAACTGTGGTGGAGAATGACTGATCTAAGGCAATAAAATGATAAAGGTAATTATAAAAATGATCTCCAGGCAACAGCTAAATACACAGATGAAATCCACGCAAGGGGGTTTGTATTCTGTTCATCCAGTTCTGTGATTCACACAGCTGAGCCACACCATACAACCCTACCTGGAAGGAAACCTGATTCTCTCTGTTGCAGTTCAGTAACACTTAAAGGTCTTGTCCCTATCCCCATCTATTACTGCCCTAGGCAACACAAACATCGTGTACCCCCCACCCACCCCCAGCCACTATCTCCCCTCCCCCAGGCCAGGCTTCTTCTCCCATCCACGGCCAGCACCCTCCACTCTACTCTCCCTGGATCCCCGCACAGACAATGGGCAGAGCTGAGCTCCGGACGCTCCCAGGCAGCACTCACCGATCAGCGGAGGCTCCTTCCTCTCTACGGGCTCCAGCCTGTGTGTGCCCTGCAGATCCGGCCCTGCAGATCCGGTTGGCTCCCATGTAGCGGAGACTGCTGCAAGCAAGCAAGCATGCCTGCACACATAATGGCTCTCATGTGCTACTGCCAGGGGGTGGCGCAGCCCCCCTGAAAAATGCCGCCCAAGGCCTTGCGGAAATTACACCCCTGTCAGTGGTAAATGGTTTGTCTCATCCCTGAGCTTCTTTTGAAAGACAACAGATTTACTGGCCAGATCACCAGATATAAAAAATGAAAACAGCAGAAAATAAGCCTAAAAATGAAAACAAATGCAGCTGCATCATCTAAGAAATGGTAAGCTGCGATATATTACCTTTTTGAGTGTTGGGTTTATTTCCACTTTAACCACCTCCCGTCCAGCCATTGTATATAAACGGCCGGACGGTGGCAGTGCAGGGTCAGGTGGCCGTTTAAAAACAGACTCCCCACCCCCTGCTTGTGCGCGCTCCCTGGGGCACAGCGGAACACCGATCGTCGTACGGGACCTCTGTGTGAGGTCCCGATCATGTGATCACTGATTGGCCAATCAGTGATCACATGCAGAGTAGTAAGCAAGATGTCACTTCTGACATTATTGCTTACTACGTACGAAATCTGTGAATGATCACAGAGATCACATGGTACAAGGCTATTCACAACAGCCTTGTACCATGTGACAAGGTGTGACCAATCACAGCTCACATAGTAGTTCTCAATGGCTGCAAGAATGCAGCCAGACAGGAGAAATTATTGTTTTTACAGCCTTTATGGGTGTAAAAGCAATCAGTGTAAAAAAAAAAAATAATCTTCATCACCCCCCACAGGTAGTACAGTGTCACCATGGTGACACTGTACTGCTAGGGTGACAGTATGTAAAAAAAATAAAAAAATAAATAATAATATAAAAAAATAAAATAAAAATGTAAAAAAAATGTTTAAAAATTATAATTTTTGGTTATAAACTAATTTTTTTTTCACTAAAAAGATAACGGAATAAATTGTGGCCAAGATTTATGACAAAATATTATTTATTTGAAAAATTTTATAAGATAAACACTTTTTTTCAAACTTTTTGGACATTTTCATTTACATAGCAAAAAAAATAAAAATCCCAGTGGTGAATAAATACCACCAAAATAAAGTTTTATCTGTCTCAAAAAAAGCTAAAAAATTCATATGGGTACAGTGTTGCATGACTGCGCAATTGTCATTCAAAGTGTGATAGCACTGAAAGCTGAAAATTGGCCTGGACTGAAAGGGGGGGAAAGTGTCCGGACTGGAAGGGGGTGAAAGTGTCCGGACAGGAAGGGGGTGAAAGTGTCCGGACAGGAAGGGGGTGAAAGTGTCCGGACTGGAAGGGGGTGAAAGTGTCCGGACTGGAAGGAGGGGAAAGTGTCCGGACTGGAAGGAGGGGAAAGTGTCCGGACTGGAAGGGGGGGAAAGTGTCCGGACTGGAAGAGGGGGAAAGTGTCCGGACTGGAAGGGGGTGAAAGTGTCCGGACTGGAAGGGGGGGAAAGTGTCCGGACTGGAAGGGGGTGAAAGTGTCCGGACTGGAAGGAGGGGAAAGTGTCCAGACTGGAAGGGGGGGAAAGTGTCCGGACTGGAAGGGGGGGAAAGTGTCTGGACTGGAAGGGGGGGGGAAGTGTCCGGACTGGAAGGGGGGGAAAGTGTCCGGACAGGAAGGGGGAGAAAGTGTCCGGACTGGAAGGGGGTGAAAGTGTCCGGACTGGAAGGGGGGGAAAGTGTCCGGACTGGAAGGGGGGGAAAGTGTCCAGACTTGAAGGGGGGGAAAGTGTCCGGACTGGAAGGGGGGGAAAGTGTCCGGACTGGAAGGGGGGGAAAGTGTCCGGACTGGAAGGGGGGGAAAGTGTCCGGACTGGAAGTGGTTAAGGTATCGGCTGAGTGGAATGTATCAGTTCATAGGAAGAATTGTTCATTTTTTATCTTTGAGATGAAGATGGGTTCTCATTAGGCGAGTAGGGATGACATAAAGATATGCAGACTATGGCACGTGTTTGCGGTCACTGGTGCGTTCCGTCATTTCATCGCGTTCCAAAGTTTGAAAATTCTCTCCGGCTAAACTTTTACCCGAGGCACCAAAGGGACCACTCTCCATACAAGAGGAACATTAAATAAGTCTGCAGTATTTCCGCTCTGTCCCCCCCTTATGAGCTCGGGGAATTCTCTACTACAAGTTTTATATTTATCTATGAGCAAACTTGGTGATAAAATGATGCTGGGTCGGCTGTAAGTCAAAGCACAAGGCAAACACCATTTTTACATCTTATTTAAAGGGAGCCTGTCAGCCATTTTTAACTTTCATCTAAATATAAATATATATTCCAAAGCTGGAAGGGATAGAAATTCACTTTATGTGCATGAAATGACTTTGAAAACCCAGTTATTATTCTGTAAAAGTAGCGGTGGCATCATCACTGTGCTGTACATAGCCTGTGCAGAGAACAGAGCTGTGGGAGGGGCCAAGCAGGCTCCACCCACTACATGAGACTTCGGGAGGGGGCTGAGACAAGACCTGAGAGAGAGCGGCAGTGTATTACCACCCTGGTATGGGGTGTGTGTGTGCTGCATTGGGTGACACCTACCGCACGGGGTGACACCGGACCCGGTCCACGAAAAGGTAAGTTGTAAAGCAAGCCGACGATCCCCGCAGGATGGAGCTCCCCAACCCGCAGATCCGATCCATCCTGCGGGGATTGTCGGTTTGCTTTACAACTTACCTTTTCGTGGAGCGGGTTCGGTGTCACCATGTATTGGTGGCATGCCAACGATCCCCACAGGATTGATGGGATCTGCGATCCGATCCATTATGCTCAATCCACAGATCCGATCCATCCTGCGGGGTTCGTCGGAGGGGGTGTCACCAAGTGTTATTGCACCGGGTGACACCAACCCTAGGGATGCCCCTGAGTGTAAGTGCTGTCATATAGAGGTAGGTGGTAGTGGCAAGAGTGATCCTCGGCCTCGATTCAGATCTGACCCAGAAATGACCATGGTGTCACCTAGAGTCAGCATTTACATCCTGGACTGAGATAATACAATCATGTAATGATTCGCAAATGTCTAACACAGACCAGCCCCTGCTGCAGCCTCCCACATTGTGACTTACTACAAAGTTACCATGTTGTCCTCTAACCACTGGAGGAGATTGAGGAAATGGCTCTGCCTTCCTGCGGCAGACTGATGACATCATCTCAGATCAGGCAAAGTAAATTTCTAGAGTACAGGGATAGCCTTTTAACCACCTCCCGTCCGGCCTATGTATATAAACGGTCGGACGGTGGCAGTGCAGGGTCGGGTGACTGTTTATAAATGGCCTCCCTCCGCTCCCTGCTTGTGATCGCTCCCTGGGAGCGCGCAGCAGCGCGATCCGGTGCCTGCTGTGTCCGGAGGACACAGCGGAACACCGATCGCTGTACGGGACCTCTGTGTGAGGCCCCAGTCATGTGATCACTGATTGGCCAATCAGTGATCACATGAAGAGTAATAAGCAAGATGTCACTTCCGATATCATTGCTTACTACGTGTGAAATCTGTGAATGATCACAGAGATCACATGGTACAGGGCTATTCACAATAGCCTTGTACCATATGACAAGCTGTGACCAATCACAGCTCACACAGTATTTCTCAATGGCTGCAAGAGAGAAGGAGGGGAAAGTGTCCGGACTGGAAGGGGGGGAAAGTGTCCGGACTGGAAGAGGGGGAAAGTGTCTGGACTGGAAGGGGGGGAAAGTGTCCGGACAGGAAGGGGGTGAAAGTGTCCAGACAGGAAGGGGGTGAAAGTGTCCGGAGTGGAAGGGGGGAAAGTGTCCAGACTGGAAGGGGGTGAAAGTGTCCGGACTGGAAGTGGGTGAAAGTGTCCGGACTGGAAGGGGGGGAAAGTGTCCGGACTGGAAGGGGGTGAAAATGTCCGGACTGGAAGGGGGTGAAAGTGTCCGGACTGGAAGAGGGTGAAAATGTCCGGACTGGAAGGGGGTGAAAGTGTCCGGACTGGAAGGGGGTGAAAGTGTCCGGACTGGAAGGGGGTGAAAATGTCCGGACTGGAAGGGGGTGAAAATGTCCGGACTGGAAGGGGGGGAAAGTGTCCGGACTGGAAGGGGGTGAAAGTGTCCGGACTGGAAGGGGGGGGAAAGTGTCCGGACTGGAAGGGGGGGGAAAGTGTCCGGACTGGAAGGGAGGAAAGTGTCCTGACTGGAAGGGGGTGAAAGTGTCCGGACTGGAAGGGAGGAAAGTGTCCGGACTGGAAGGGGGTGAAAGTGTCCGGACTGGAAGGGGGGGAAAGTGCCCGGACTGGAAGGGGGGGAAAGTGTCCGGACTGGAAGGGGGGAAAGTGTCCGGGCTGGAAGGGGGGGGTGGGGGGTGAAAGTGTCCGGACTGGAAGGGGGTGAAAGTGTCCGGACTGGAAGGGGGGGAAAGTGTCCGGACTGGAAGGGGGTGAAAGTGACTGGCAGGGGGTGAAAGTGTCCGGACTGGAAGGGGGTGAAAATGTCCGGACTGGAAGTGGTTAATGACAAAACTTGGAGCAGTTTTGAAAATCGATACCGTTGTACATTTGTGACATGTCAGGAATTAATTCACGAAGACCTGAAAGTCACTGAAAAGTCTAGCGATAAACAAACAGCTATGATTTTTTTTTTTACAAACCGCGAGTTCATCATTTAAAGTCATGGCTATTTTCTAAGCCTGAACATCAACTTATTCATCCCCCCCCCAAAATATATTGTTGAGCTCCTCCGTTCCCTTCTCGAAGAATAAATGAATGCATCTGTTACCCTTCCTAACAGATGTCTCTGTGCGAAGGTACAGTAAGCCCCACTGTGAGAACGCATTAAAACTATGGAGCTTCCCGCTCAAGGCCATGCTATGCACATATGAACACTGCAGTATTGAAAGGTATTAAATGGTGCCGTATATCAAATCTATGCACATGTCACCTCGACTAACCAACTGGGAAGATCTCACTTCAGAAGGATATTTTTCCTCGCTTCTGAAGGCCAAATTCAACTTTTTTTCACATTTTATACCTGTTACGGGTCTACTCTGCTTCCTCCATTTCCTCTGTAAAATATTATTTACCTTCCATTCGAGCTTTTGGATTCTTCTTTGTTGTATCCGGGTCCTGCCTGCTTTTATTTATTTATTTCAGGTACTTATATAGCGCCATCAGGGGCGGACTGACAACTCATGGGGTCCCCGGGCAATAGGGGATCATGGGGCCCCTGTGTCCTTGCCCAAACATAAAAGCCTATGGAAAAGGTACCAGGGTCATCTTATGGGGCCCCTTACTGACCCTGGGCCCTCGGGCAGTGCCCGAGTTTCCAAATGGTCAGTCCACCCCTGAGCGCCATCAATTTAAGCAGTGCAATATTAAACTCTTTCCCTGTCCCAGGGGTCGCCAGACTACGACCCATGGGCCACATCTGGCCCTCTAGATGATTTTATCTGGCCCACAGATAGGATCAGTGCTTTATCCTCAAGGTGCACTGAATGAAGATAAAAGTCCCTAACCAGGGGTGGACTGACAACTCATGGGGCCCCCGGGCAACAGGGGATCATGGGGCCCCTGTGTCCTTGCCTAAACTCAAAAAAAGCCTATGAAAAATGTACCAGGGGCATCTCATGGGGCCCCCTACTGACCCTGGGCCCTCGGGCAGTGCCCAAGTTTCTAAATGGTCAGTCTGCCCCTGTCCCTAACCCTCAACTCATGGGGCCCCCGGGCAATAGGGGATCATGCGGCCCCTGAGTCCTTGCCCAAACTCAAAAAAAGCCTATGAAAAATGTACCAGGGGCATCTCATGGGGCCCCCTACTGACCCCGGGCCCTCGGGTAGTGCCCGAGTTTCCAAAAGGTCAGTCCGCCCCTGTCCCTAACCCCCAAGGGGTGTACAATCTAAGGTCCCTATCTCACATTCATACGTACACATACTAGGGACAATTTAGACAGGATCCAGTTAACCTATCAGCATGTCTTTGGAGTGTCGGAGGAAACCGGAGTACCCAGAGGAAACCCACGTAGGCACAGGGAAAACATGCAACTTCCAGGCAGGTGGTGCCGTGGTTGGCATTCAAACCAATGACCCTAGTCCCTAGCCCTCAAGGGGCGTACAATCTAAGGTCCCTAACTCACATTCATACATACACATACTACGGCCAATTTAGACAGGAGCCAATTAACCTACCAGCATGTCTTTGGAGTATGGGAGGAAACCGGAGGACCCCCATGCAGGCACAGGGAGAACATACAAACTCCAGGCAGGTGGTGCTGTGGCTGGGATTTGAACCAACAACCCGAGTACTGCCAGGTGGAAGTGCTGACCATTTAGCCACTGTGCTGCTTTTAAAAACTTTTACATGGAGCCCTTGGGTGGAAAAAAAAGGCCAACCAAACATGGTGGCAAAACCCACATGGAAGAAAAATATATTTTAAATATGTTTAAAAAATATTCTTTCCAAATATATTGACATATATTTTAAATACTACAATGTTGGTCGTATTCAATATATTTCAAAAAGAAGTCAAAGATAGAACTTCCATAGTGTAGTATTTAGATATTTATTGATAAAAAAAATTCAAAAAAGCCAACTGGCTACTCACATAAAAACAAGGGTCAGGGACCCATCAAGCATACTGTATATTGTGTAACCCACAGTCAGGTGTACATACGAGGAGTCCCAAGATGGCGATTGCCATCCATACGGAATGACGTCACAACCTACGCGTTGGGTCACGCTACCACGTGACTTCTTCAGGGCTATCCACCCACACTTTGCCCATATGTGGTTTAATAGGTGTGCAAGTAATTCCTATTTTACTGTTCAGCCACAAGTCCATATTGTTTCCACTGTGGCTCTTCACCCTTGCTTTTGCTATGCCCCTATTACATTATAGCACTTGAAACAGGCCACCATTTTTTTTCAAGGCTCTCCATGTAGTTTAGGACCCTTACAGCATCCTAGGCATTAACTGAGATACAGCAATTCAAAACGTCTCTGTGTCACCAAAAGCTTCCACAACCTAACCTCTTTTCAGAAGCGATAAACTAGATAGAAGATGTTTACTGGCGCAGGGCAGACCCAACTGGTATGGGTGGGCAGACCCAACTGGTATGGGCGGGCAGACCCAACTGGTATGGGCGGGCAGACCCAACTGGTATGGGCGGGCAGACCCAACTGGTATGGGTGGGCAGACCCAACTGGTATGGGTGGGCAGACTGAACTGGTATGGGTGGGCAGACTGAACTGGTATGCGCGGGCAGACCCAACTGGTATGGGCGGGCAGAGCCAACTGGTATGGGCGGGCAGAGCCAACTGGTATAGGCGGGCAGACCCAACTGGTATGGGTGGGCAGACCCAACTGGTATGGGTGGGCAGACCCAACTGGTATGGGTGGGCAGACTGAACTGGTATGCGCGGGCAGACCGAACTGGTATGGGTGGGCAGACCGAACTGGTATGGGTGGGCAGACCCAACTGGTATGGGTGGGCAGACTGAACTGGTATGGGTGGGCAGACTGAACTGGTATGCGTGGGCAGACCCAACTGGTATGGGTGGGCAGACCCAACTGGTATGGGTGGGCAGACTGAACTGGTATGGGTGGGCAGACTGAACTGGTATGCGCGGGCAGACCCAACTGGTATGGGTGGGCAGACCCAACTGGTATGGGCGGGCAGACCGAACTGGTATGGGTGGGCAGACTGAACTGGTATGCGCGGGCAGACCGAACTGGTATGGGTGGGCAGACCGAACTGGTATGGGTGGGCAGACCCAACTGGTATGGGTGGGCAGACTGAACTGGTATGGGTGGGCAGACTGAACTGGTATGCGCGGGCAGACCCAACTGGTATGGGTGGGCAGACCCAACTGGTATGGGTGGGCAGACCGAACTGGTATGGGTGGGCAGACTGAACTGGTATGCGCGGGCAGACCCAACTGGTATGGGTGGGCAGACCCAACTGGTATGGGCGGGCAGACCCAACTGGTATGGGTGGGCAGACTGAACTGGTATGGGTGGGCAGACCCAACTGGTATGGGTTGGCAGACCCAACTGGTATGGGCGGGCAGACCCAACTGGTATGGGCGGGCAGACCCAACTGGTATGGGTGGGCAGACTGAACTGATATGGGTGGGCAGACCCAACTGGTATGGGCGGGCAGACCCAACTGGTATGGGTGGGCAGACTGAACTGATATGGGTGGGCAGACCCAACTAGTATGGGCAGGCAGACCCAACTGTTATGGGTGCGAAGTGTTTGGTTCATAATGGAAGTGGAGGTTAACATCACCCATCCACAATACAATAAACCTTTAACAAGTGTGTCTAGCACTGCTCTTTCGTAGGAAATTGTTTGCTCCAAGGTTAGAGTGCCCCTTAAGTGGGAAAAAATATACATTGCATGGGAGGAAATCTTGCTATTAGCAAGAAAAACACCTAATTTAATGACAGTCTGTCGGTAAGTTGACTATAAAACAATGCAGATGGTTCTCCTCTAATGAGAAAATATTCTTTACGTTTGTATAGCACAGTGTGATTCACAACTAATCAATATTTACTTCTGCTTACAAATCTATTAATGGCCATCTATTTGTTTTCTTGGACTTCCCTCTCGCTGTGCATCTGTTCGGATTACAGGGCCATGTTAAAGGGAAACTCTGCAAATCACTTTTTAAAATGGGCATGTGCCGCAACGCAGTTATCATTTCCTAAACTGAAACTCATTTTTAGGGATGAGGTTTGGGTTCGCTGCTACCATGGGTTGCTTATATTTTCCTGGGGGCTGCCCTTCCCCACCTGTCCCTTGCCAAAGTCTTCTCCATCAAGATCAATAACACAGCCATCAGTCCCTCCCCTCATGCCAGGGTACTAGGTGTAATCCTGGACTCCGATCTGTGCTTTCAGCCCCAAATCCAATCACTGTCCAAATCTTGTAGACTTCACCTCCGCAACATCTCCAAGATACGCCCGTTCCTAACCTCGGAAACCACTAAGCAACTCATTCCCTCCCTGGTTATCTCTCGCCTTGACTATTGTAACTCCCTCCTCATTGGCCGACCTCATCGCAGGCTATCCCCTCTTCAGTCTATCATGAATGCTGCTGCCAGACTCATCCACCTTACTAACCGTTCTGTATAAGCCATCCCTCTCTGCCAATCCCTCCACTGGCCTCCACTCAGTGTCCTCCACCCCTCTCTGCCAATCCCTCCATTGGCCTCCACTCAGTGTCCTCCACCCCTCTCTGCCAATCCCTCCACTGGCCTCCACTCATTGCCCTCCATCCCTCTCTGCCAATCCCTCCACTGGCCTCCACTCAGTGTCCTCCACCCCTCTCTGCCAATCCCTCCACTGGCCTCCACTCAGTGTCCTCCATCCCTCTCTGCCAATCCCTCCACTGGCCTCCACTCAGTGTCCTCCATCCCTCTCTGCCAATCCCTCCAGCTATGATTCTGAGTCATTGGCGGAACTGCCAGGGTTGCAAAGTTTGCGCTTACGACCAGGCCCTGGCTTTCCGCCATCTTGGGGGCCCCAAGATGGCAGGAAGGGGGCCCACTGCAGAACATGTGAAAGAGCACCAGCACGGAAGTAAAGGGCCCCGGGATTAGTGGTAAGGGCTCCAGGCTAAGATTGAAGGGCAAATGTTCTTCACCAGCTATGATTCTGAGTCAGTGGCGGAACTGCCAGGGTCGCAAAGGTTGCACTTACGGCCAGGTCCAGACTTTCCGCCACCATGGGGGCCCCAAGATGGCAGGAAGGGGACCCACTGCAAAACATATGAAAGGGCCCCAGCATGGAAGTAAAGGGTCCTGGGATTATTGGGAAGGGCCCCAGGCTAAGAGTGAAGGGCAAATGTTCTTCACCACCTATGATTCTGAGGCAGTGGCAGAACTACCAGGGTTGCAAAAGTTGAACTTATGACCAGGCCCAGGCTTTCCGCCACCACGGGGGCCCCAAGATGGCAGGAAGGGGACCCACTGCAGAACACGTGAAAGGGCCCCAGCACAGAAGTAAAGGGCCCTGGGATTAGTGGGAAGGGCTCCAGGCTCAGAGTGAAAGGGCCCTGGAACAGATGGAAAGGGCCCTGGGACCAGTGGCAAGGGTCAAAGGACCGATGGAAAGGGCCCTGGGATGGGGTCAGGGTGGCCATTCATGGCCCTGAAGGTTCTAGTTACACCTATGTTCTGAGCAGTGGTGTATTTAAGTTTCGTGCTGCCCTAGGCAACATAAAAATCAGCTCCCCCCACCCATGGAGAGACCATAACAACGACCAACACCCCCCCCCCCCCCTACAAAGAAAGCCTGACATTGACCAACAGTTTAATACCTTGAAGTTTAATTGTTTATGCGTGTTGGGGGGGAGCTGTGTGCGGAGATCCGGATTTCTGCTTAGTAGGACCTCAGTGATTGTTCCTTTCTCTCCATTTACTGTACAGGCCTGCTTATAATCACTTTTTCTACAAAATGGCCTGGAGTCCGCTCCACCCCTGCGTCCGCAGTAATAATAGCTGTGGTCTCCAAACTGTGGCCCGTGAGCTGGATGTGGCCCTTTGCTTGTTTTTATCTGGCCCTTGGGGCTTTATTCCCCCCACTGTCAGCAACAGTGGGCCATAATTCCCTCCACTGACAATGGGGCAATGTTCCTCCTACTGACACCAATGATGGCGCACTATTCACCCCACTGACACCAAGATTAGGGCACTATGCCTACCATGGATACCAACAATGGGGCACTGTTCTTCCTACTGACACCAATGATGGCACAATATTCACCCCCATGACACCAAGATTGGGGCACTGTTCCTACCATGGATACCAACAATGGGACACTGTTCCTCCTACTGACACCAATGATGGCGCACTATTCACCCCACTGACACCAAGATTAGGGCACTGTTCCTACCATGGATACCAACAATGGGGCACTGTTCTTTCTACTGACATCAATGATGGCGCAATATTCACCCCCATGACACCAAGATTGGGGCACTGTTCCTACCATGGATACCAACAATGGGGCACTGTTCTTCCTACTGACACCAATGATGGTGCACTATTCACCCCACTGACACCAAGATTAGGGCACTGTTCCTACCATGGATACCAACAATGGGGCACTGTTCTTTCTACTGACACCAATGATGGCGCAATATTCACCCTGGGATGGGGTCAGGGTAGCCATTCATGGCCCTGAAGGTTCTAGTTACACCTATGTTCTGAGCAGTGGTGTATTTAAGTTTCGTGCTGCCCTAGGCAACATAAAAATCAGCTCCCCCCACCCATGGAGAGACCATAACAACGACCAACACCCCCCCCCCCCTACAAAGAAAGCCTGACATTGACCAACAGCCCCCTACCACTACCCGAGAGAGCCTTCCACAACTACTGCCCCCCATACACTGGCAACCCACCACCCCACCCTGGCAAGAGAGAAGACATTCACCTGCACAGTTCTGGATATTTCTGGGAACAAGATTCAGGCTCTGCATACACCATCAAGCAGCCTGCAGCCTCTCTCAGATACCACCTGGTCTCCATGCTGTGTGCGTCCCTTCTTCCATCCCTTCTTTCGGGGAAAAATGCCGCTGCCCCCCTGAAAAATGCCGCCCTAGGCAAATGCCTTGTTTGCCTTGTGGAAAATACACCCCTGGTTCTGAGGCTTATCCCAGTGTATTACTGTATGTCAGTAATGTCCAAAAAACGATAGACACATTCCCCAGCTATGATTCTAAGGCAGTGGCAGAACTACCAGGGTCGCAAAGCTTGTACTTATGACCAGGCTCAGGGTTTCCGCCACCATGGGGACCCCAAGATGGCAGGAAGAGGGCCCACTGCAGAACATGTGAAAGGGCCCCAGCACGGAAGTAAAGGGCCCCTGGACTAGTGGGAAGGGCCCCAGGCTCAGCGTGAAGGGCCCCGGAACCAATGGAAAGGGCCCTGGGAACAATGGAAAGGGCCCTGGGACCAGAAGAAAAGGACCCTGGGACCAGTGGCAAAGGCCCTGGGACCGATGGAAAGAGCCCTGGGAACAATGGAAAGGGCCCTGGTACCAGTAGGAAAGAACCCGAGAACATTGGCAAGGGCCCTGGGACCAGTGACAAGGGCCCTGGGACCGATGGAAAGAGCCCTGGGAACAATGGAAAGGGCCATAGGACCAGTAGGAAAGAACCCGAGAACAGTGGCAAGGGCCCTGGGACCAGTGGCAAGGGCCCAGGGACCGATGGAAAGAGCCCTGGGAACAATGGTAATGGCCCTGGGACCAGTAGGAAAGGACACTGGGACCAGTGGCAATGGCCCTGGAACCGATGGAAAGAGCCCTGGGAACAATGGAAAGGGCCCTAGTACCAGTAGGAAAGAACCCGAGAACAGTGGCAAGGGCCCTGGGACCAGTGACAAGGGCCCTGGGACTGATGGAAAGAGCCCTGGGAACAATGGAAAGGGCCCTGGGACCAGTAGGAAAGAACCCGAGAACAGTGGCAAGGGCCCTGGGACCAGTGGCAAGGGCCCAGGGACCGATGGAAAGAGCCCCGGGAACAATGGAAAGGGCCCTGGGACCAGTAGGAAAGGACCCTGGGACCAGTGGCAATGGCCCTGGGACCGATGGAAAGAGCCCTGGGAACAATGGAAAGGGCCCTGGGACCAGTAGGCAAGGGCCCTGGGACCAGTGGCAATGGCCCTGGGCCCGATGGAAAGAGCCCTGAGAACAATGGAAAGGGCCCTGGGACCAGTAGGAAGGAACCCAAGAACAGTGGCAAGGGCCCTGGGACCAGTAGTAAGGGCCCTGGGACCGATGGAAAGGGCCCTGGGATGGGGTCAGGGGGGCCATTCATGATTTCTTGCACTGAGGCCCTGAAGGTTCTAGTTACACCTAGGTCCAAAAAATGATAGTCACATTCCCATATATTAAACACATTATTCATCTGTGGATTTTTAAAATATTTGAATTGCAGTATGTTTGTGTGGGGGGGGGGGTTAATATTTTAATTTTTAAAACAATTTTGTTTTTTTTTGTATTGAAAGTCTGCTCTGCCCAGAGCAAGCTGACTTGGGCAGAGCAGACTTTCAATACAAAAAAAAACAAAATTGTTTTAAAAATTAAAATATTAACCCCCCCCCCACACAAACATACCTCCACAAAATACTGAACTCACAAACCAAATATTTAGAGAGCAATTCCACCCAAAAAATGAGGCTTCCAAGATGACGTCGGATATCTCTTCCAAGTCCATTAGAGCGGCCGCTATTTCTAGGTGTTGTAAAGCCACTCGCTCCGTATATGTGGTGGGAATTGCTGGCGCGCTTTCGTTATGCAACCCACGATCGGCGTGTGTGCGGTGCGTGCCGCGGGTGTAAAACAAGGCAGATAATTAGCCTACGGAAAGGGTCTCAGCATCTGCTTAACGACACTTTATGCTTACACCGCGCATCGTATTATTTTCCGATCGTAAAACTGTGACTCATAAAACGCGTTTCAGTAGAAAACATGAGTTTGTTTCAATATGTGTGGATATTACACAGATTTATACTGGTTGGTCCAAAGACTATTACCTTTCAGAGCAATCTACTGGCCCATTTTTAAGATATAAAAGTTAACATGAAAAAAAAAAAAATTCTGATTACCTTGAAGTTTAATTGTTTATGCGTGTTGGGGGGGAAGCTGTGTGCGGAGATCCGGATTTCTGCTTAGTAGGACCTCAGTGATTGTTCCTTTCTCTCCATTTACTGTACAGGCCTGCTTATAATCACTTTTTCTACAAAATGGCCTGGAGTCCGCTCCACCCCTGCGTCCGCAGTGATAATTGCTGTGGTCTCCAAACTGTGGCCCGTGGGCTGGATGTGGCCCTTTGCTTGGTTTTATCTGGCCCTTGGGGCTTTATTCCCCCTACTGTCAGCAACAGTGGGTCATAGTTCCTGCCACTGACAATGGGGCACTGGTTCTCCTACTGACACCAATGATGGCGCACTATTCCTCCCACTGACACCAAGATTAGGGCACTATGCCTACCATGGATACCAACAATGGGGCACTGTTTCTCCTACTGACACCAATGATGGCGCACTATTCACTCCAGTGACACCAAGATTAAGGCACTGTTCCTACCATGGATACCAACAATGGGACACTGTTCCTCCTACTGACACCAATGATGGCACACTATTCACTCCACTGACACCAAGATTAGGGCACTGTTCCTACCATGGATACCAACAATGGGACACTGTTCCTCCTACTGACACCAATGATGGCACACTATTCACCCCACTGACACCAAGATTAGGGCACTGTGCCTACCATGGATACCAACAATGGGGCACTGTTTCTCCTACTGACACCAATGATGGCGCACTATTCACTCCACTGACACCAAGATTAGGGCACTGTTCCTACCATGGATACCAACAATGGGACACTGTTCCTCCTACTGACACCAATGATGGCACACTATTCACCCCACTGACACCAAGATTAGGGCACTGTTCCTACCATGGATACCAACAATGGGGTACTGTTCCTCCTACTGACACCAATGATGGCACACTATTCACCCCACTGATACCAATGATGGCGCACTATTCACCCCACTGATACCAAGATTAGGGCACTGTTCCTACCATGGATACCAACAATGGGACACTGTTCCTCCTACTGACACCAATGATGGCACACTATTCACCCCACTGACACCAAGATTAGGGCACTGATCCTACCATGGATACCAACAATGGAACACTGTTCTTCCTACTGACACCAATGATGGCGCAATATTCACCCCCATGACACCAAGATTGGGGCACTGTTCCTACCATGGATACCAACAATGGGACACTGTTCTTCCTACTGACACCAATGATGGTGCACTATTCACCCCACTGACACCAAGATTAGGGCACTATGCCTACCATGGATACTAACAATGGGGCACTGTTCCTGCTACTGACACCAATGATGGCGCACTATTCACCCCACTGACACCAAGATTAGGGCACTGTTCCTACCATGGATACCAACAATGGGGCACTGTTCCTCCTACTGACACCAATGATGGCGCACTATTCACTCCACTGACACCAAGATTAGGGCACTGTTCCTACCATGAATACCAACAATGGGGCACTGTTCCCTCTTACTGACACCAATGATGGCGCACTATTCACCCCACTGACACCAAGATTAGGGCACTGTTCCTACCATGAATACCAACAATGGGGCACTGTTCCTCCTACTGACACCAATGATGGCACACTATTCACCCCACTGACACCAAGATTGGGGCACTATGCCTACCATGGATACCAACAATGAGACACTGTTTCTCCTACTGACACCAATGATGGCACACTATTCACCCCACTGACACCAAGCTTAGGGCACTGTTCCTACCATGGATACCAACAATGGGGCACTGTTCTTCCTACTGACACCAATGATGGCGCAATATTCACCCCCATGACACCAAGATTGGGGCACTGTTCCTACCATGGATACCAACAATGGGGCACTATTACTCCCCCTAATACCAATGATGAAGCATTGTTTACTCCCACTGATACCCACTGATAATAGGGCACTTTCTTCTACCACTGACCACAGTCCAAAGGGCTGGATGCAGCCCTGAGTGGGCAGGGCTTAGTTAAAAAAAAATGTTGTTTGGCTGTAATCTAGTCCTGGAAAGGTTAAATTAATAAATAGGTGTATTTCATCCGCTGAAGATTACAATATAAAACTTTATGTTATAATCTGAAAGTCTGCTAAAGTGCTTTTATGCAAATTTATTTAAAACAGCTCTAACTGAATACATTTGTAAAGAAACGAAGAGCGTTATTCTCCAGTTAAATTTATCTTACCATTATAAAGGCATTTTCAGGGCAAAATGGTTAAAGCTGGTTTAGTATTATAATAGCAGAGACTTATAGAAAACTCAGCCCACAAATCATTGCATTGGAGGCAGTTGGTGTATTTAGCTTCTTTTTTTTTTTTATTTAAATAGTTTATTATACATTTTCAAAAATACCATTTTACATATCCGAAAACTAATAAAACAGATGGATTAGAATACTCATTCTGTATTTGTCTGACATTACACCACCCCCCTCCCGCGGAGAGAACCTGACATTGACCAACAACACCCCTGCCCCCCACCTTTATTGAAATATATTTTGAAATATATTGAATATGGTCAAAATTGTAGTATTTCAAATATATGTCAATATATTCCTAGATTGTAAGCTCCCAGGATCAGGGCCTCCTATCCCTCTTGTATTGAACTGTATTGTTGCTGTATTGTCTCCCGTTATATTGTAAAGCGCTGAGCAAACTGTTGGCGCCATAAATCCTGTATAATAATAATATAATCCTGTATATATATAAATCCTGTATAATAAAAATAATATAATCCTGTATATATAAATCCTGTATAATAATAATAAAAATAATATAATCCTGTATATATAAATCCTGTATAATAATAATAATATAATCCTGTATATATAAATCATGTATCATATTAATAATAATAATAATAATAATAATATAATCCTGTATATATAAATCATGTATCATATTAATAATAATAATAATAATAATAATATAATCCTGTATATATAAATCCCGTATAATAATAATAATAATAATAATAATAATAAAATCCTGTATATATAAATTCTGTATAATAATAATAATAATATAATCCTGTATAATAATAATAATAATAATAATAATATAATCCTGTATATATATAAATCCTGTATAATAATAATAAAAATAATATAATCCTGTATATATAAATCCTGTATAATAATAATAAAAATAATATAATCCTGTATATATAAATCCTGTATAATAATAATAAAAATAATATAATCCTGTATATATAAATCCTGTATAATAATAATAATATAATCCTGTATATATAAATTCTGTATAATAATAATAATAACATAATCCTACATATATAAATCCTGTATAATAATAATAATATAATCCTGTATATATAAATCATGTATCATATTAATAATAATAATAATAATAATATAATCCTGTATATATAAATCTCGTATAATAATAATAATAATAATAATAATAATAATAATAATAAAATCCTGTATATATAAATTCTGTATAATAATAATAATAATATAATCCTGTATAATAATAATAATAATAATAATAATATAATCCTGTATATATATAAATCCTGTATAATAATAATAATAATAATAATATAATCCTGTATATATAAATCCTGTATAATAATAATAATAAAAATAATATAATCCTGTATATATAAATCATGTATAATAATAATAATAATAATATAATCCTGTATATATAAATCCTGTATAATAATAATAATAATATAATCCTGTATATATAAATTCTGTATAATAATAATAATAATATAATCCTGTATATATAAATCATGTATAATATTAATAATAATAATAATAATAATATAATCCTGTATATATAAATCCTGTATAATAATAATAATAATAATAATAAAATCCTGTATATATAAATTCTGTATAATAATAATAATATAATCCTGTATATATAAATCCTGTATAATAATAATAATAATAATAATATAATCCTGTATATATAAATCCTGTATAATAATAATATTTGGGAAGAATATTTTTAAAATATATTTCAAATATATGTGTCTTCCATGTGGGAACCCCCCCCCCCTTTTATATTCAGGGGGTTGTGCATAACAACCCCCCCCCCCCCCGTTATTGGCTCTTCTACGCCAACTGACCAAAGTTCGAGGGCCCAAGCATTGCAATACGGTTACAAAGAATTCAGTCTGACGTATTCCCGCATTAATTCGTTGGGATCGCAAACCTCAAACCCGCGTCGGCGTTGAACGCGATCCTCCCTATTTATCAGGTGTCAGCCCCATCGTTTTGTTGCTATTTTGGAAGCAATAAATAAATGGATCCTAGAAATTTTCTCAACGCTTACAGCGGCTTTTGGGAAGCCGACAGTAATGTTCTTTATATTGCTAGGCAACAGTCGGCCATTCCTCTCACACGAGGTGAACTGAAGCATTGATTTATCTATTTGTTTTGCAACTAGCACCAGCGGTTTCATTAGTTCAGTCTCCGGGGACGTCCTCCTACAGGCTTAGAGCAGAAATTAACCCATTTTTACTTGAAAATGAGCAAAGGGGTTCCCTCCCCTTCTTCCCCCCCTTTTTCACTGTGAACGTAAATATCTTTATTCAGCAAGGCAATGGGCAATATGCAAAGTGCAGGAACCTGGAACGACCAATCAAAATTCACCTTTCTGCACCTCACTACTGCGACAGCTGATAAAAGAAGGAGTCTGATTGGCCACTACTGTTGTGTGATCTTTAAAAGTAGCCTAAAGCTAAAACATTTTTTGCTTGGGGGTGGAATGTAGGAGGTGAGGAACCTCTTTTGGGTCTTCATTGCTATACGTGCCCTGCTGGGGAGGTTCAGTCTTCCTATTTGTCTCTGGACCATTGTCACCAGGATTTGAACAAGTTGATTGGGTACTTTTACTGATAATGTACCTGTGACCTTGTTTCTGTATTCTCTAAAAGGGGCAGTATTAGGTAGGGGGTGGAACCAAAGGATGATGCTCAGAGGTGGGTAGGGGGTGTAACCAAAGGATGATGCTCTGAGGTGGGTAGGGTGTGGAACCAAAGGATGATGCTCAGAGATGGGTAGGGTGTGGAACCAAAGGATGATGCTCAGAGTTGGGCAGGGGTGTGGAACCAAAGGATGATGCTCAGAGGTGGGTAGGGGGTGGAACCAAAGGATGATGCTCAGAGATGGGTAGGGGGTGGAACCAAAGGATGATGCTCAGAGGTGGGTAGGGGTGTGAAACCAAAGGATGATGCTCAGAGGTGGGTAGGGGTTTGAAACCAAAGGATGATGCTCAGAGGAGGGTAGGGGGTGGAACCAAAGGAATATGCCCAGAGGTGGGTAGGGGGTGTAATCAAAGGATGATGCTCAGAGGTGGGTAGGGGGGTGGAACCAAAGGATGATGCTCAGAGGTGGGTAGGGGTGTGAAACCAAAGGATGATGCTCAGAGGTGGGTAGGGGGTGGAACCAAAGGATGATGCTCAGAGGTGGGTAGGGGGGTGGAACAAAAGGTTGATGCTCAGAGGTGGGTAGGGGGGTGGAACAAAAGGATGATGCTCAGAGGTGGGTAGGGGTGTGGAACCAAAGGATGATGCTCAGAGGTGGGTAGGGGTGTGGAACCAAAGGATGATGCTCAGAGGTGGGTAGGGGGTGAAACCAAAGGATGATGCTCAGAGGTGGGTATGGGGTGAAACCAAAGGAAGATGCTCAGAGGTGGGTAGGGGGTGGAACCAAAGGATGATGCTCAGAGGTGGGTAGGGGTGTGAAACCAAAGGATGATGCTCAGAGGTGGGTAGGGGGTGGAACCAAAGGAAGATGCCCAGAGGTGGGTAGGGGGTGTAATCAAAGGATGATGCTCAGAGGTGGGTAGGGGGGTGGAACAAAAGGTTGATGCTCAGAGGTGGGTAGGGGGGTGGAACAAAAGGATGATGCTCAGAGGTGGGTAGGGGTGTGGAACCAAAGGATGATGCTCAGAGTTGGGCAGGGGTGTGGAACCAAAGGATGATGCTCAGAGGTGGGTAGGGGTGTGGAACCAAAGAATGATGCTCAGAGTTGGGCAGGGGTGTGGAACCAAAGGATGATACTCAGAGGTGGGTAGGGGGTGGAACCAAAGGAAGATGCTCAGAGGTGGGTAGGGGGTGGAATCAAAGGATGATGCTCGGAGGTGGGTAGGGGGTGTAACCAAAGGATGATGCTCAGAGGAGGGTAGGGGGTGGAACCAAAGGATGATGCTCAGAGGTGGGTAGGGGGTGGAACCAAAGGATGATGCTCAGAGGTGGGTAGGGGGTGGAACCAAAGGATGATGCTCAGAGGTGGGTAGGGGGTGGAACCAAAGGATGATGCTCAGAGGAGGGTAGGGGGTGGAACCAAAGGATGATGCTCAGAGGTGGGTAGGGGGTGGAACCAAAGGATGATGCTCAGAGGTGGGTAGGGGGTGGAACCAAAGGATGATGCTCAGAGGTGGGTAGGGGTCAGAGACAGGTGTGAGTTTCTGCACCTATTCTCTGAGCAAAAAAGCCCTGCTACTTGTTTCTCAATGCTTTCCCAATGATAAGTAATATTTATGTTTTTTTTTTTTACAATTTATACTGGGGTGCATGGAAATTTTGCATTCTTTTATAACAACCTCTTACATATCACACATATTATCTCCATATGTATGTTTTACCACCCCCCCCCCGCCCCCCAACAGCAAGTGTAAACAAGCCCTTTTTGTTTCCACAAACAATGGAATTGTGAGTGATACAATTCTACACATGGAAAAAAAGAGACTGCGGCTCCACCCGGTGTCAGGATTAAAAATCTACCTAAGATACGTTGTGACATTTCATATTATCATATACATCCTTGTTTTGACTTTATACAATTTTTGATACTCACAACAGAACCCTGAAGAAGCAGGGTTTATACCTGTGAAACGCGTGGAGTCTTCCTCGCTGTATGTTTTTACCCCCCCCAACTGCAAGTGTAAACAAGCCCTTTTTGTTTCCACAAACAATGGAATCCTGAGTGATACAATTCTACACATGGAAAAAAAGAGACTGCGGCTCCACCCGGTGTCAGGATAAAAAACCACCTAAGATATGTTGTGACATTTCATATTATCATATATATCCTTTTTTTAATTTTATACAATTTTTGATACCAACGACAGTTCTCTGAAGAAGCAGGGTTTATACCTGTGAAATGCGTGTAATCTTCCTTGCTGTATGTTTTTACCCCCCCAACTGCAAACAACCTCTTTTTGTTGCCACAAACAATGGAATCCTGAGTGATACAATTCTACACATGGATAAAAAGAGACTGCGGCTCCACCCGGTGTCAGGATTAAAAATCTACCTAAGATACATTGTGACATTTCATATTATCATATACATCCTTTTTTTGATTTTATACAATTTTTGATACCGACAGTTCTCTGAAGAAGCAGGGTTTATATCTGTGAAATGCGTGGAGTCTTCCTCGCTGTATGTTTTTACCCCCCCCCAACTGCAAACAAGCTCTTTTTGTTTCCACGAACAATGGAATCCTGAGTGATACAATTCTACACATGGATAAAAAGAAACTGCGGCTCCACCCGGTGTCAGGATTAAAAACAACTGAAGATATGTTTCATATTATCATATATATATATTTTTTTTATTTTATACAATTTTTGATACCAACGACGGTTCTCTGAAGAAGCAGGGTTTATACCTGTGAAATCTGTGGAGTCTTCGTCACTGTATGTTTTACCACCCCCCCCCCCCCAACTGCAAGTGTAAACAAGCCCTTTTTGTTTCCACAAACAATGGAATCCTGAGTGATACAATTCTACACATGGATAAAAAGAGACTGCGGCTCCACCCGGTGTCAGGATTAAAAACCACCTAAGATACATTGTGACATTTCATATTTACCAAACCAAAAAGGAACATTTAAAAAAAAATATTTTTTTTTTCCCATTTCTGTCCATAATAAATACGTAGGAAACCTATATACATCCTATTTAGAGATCCTATTATCTCCTGGCCAGGTGTTGTCTATGGAGTAGGTTAAGTGCCAGGATATGGTGACTCTCAGCTCTTTGTCTATGTTGCAACTTTTTATAAGATCTCTTGGTGAAAAGCGCGTGAAGCGTATAATGCGGTTAGCGTTGTTTCAGCCTTAAGAGTAACATTACGGCGGCTCTGGCCGGCCGGCGTATAAACAATGCTATTAACCTATTTCTCTCTCCTGAAAGGGCTTCATTACCAGTACTTATCCTCTTGATGTACAGTAATGTGCCCGAGCGAGGAGGAGGAGAGACAGGCAGCTGCTGTACAACAGAGACATCTGCTGTTTACTCAGCAGCAGCAAATGTGACAGAGCCTTGGGGGAATCTGTTTTGTGTTTTTTTTTCTGGCCTGGTTTAATTAACCTATTTCTAGGCGTAAAGCCGGTTATCCAATTCTTAAAAAGAATCCTTGTCTATGGCACTGATGACGTCATATGGTCAGGGTGATAGGTCAGCCTTAGTGCCTATTGCACATCTCTGGTACTGATGACGTCATATGGCCCAGGTGATAGGTCAGCCTTAGTCCCTATTGCACATCTATGGTACTGATGACGTCACATGGCCCAGGTGATAGGTCAGCCTTAGTGCCTATTGCAGGTCTCTGGTACTGATGACATCACATAGTCCAGGTGATAGGTCAGCCTTAGTGCCTATTGCACATCTCTGGTTCTGATGACATCACATAGTCCAGGTGATAAATCAGCTTTAGTGCCTCTTGCACATTTATGGTACTGATGACGTCACATGGCCCAGGTGACAGGTCAGCCTTAGTGCCTATTGCATGTCTATGGTACTGATGACGTCACATAGCCCAGGTGATAGGTCAGCCTTAGTGCCTATTGCAGTTCTATGATACTGATGACGTCACATAGCTCAGGTGATAAGTCAGCCTTAGTGGCTATTGCAGGTCTATGGTACTGATGACGTCACATGGTCCAGGTGATAGGTCAGCCTTAGTGCCTCTTGCTCATCTATGGTTGTGATGACGTCACATGGCCCAGGTGATATGTCAGCCTTAGTGCCAATTGCAGGTCTATGGTAGTGATGACGTCACATAGCCCAGGTGATAGGTCAGCCTTAGTGCCTATTGCAAGTCTATGGTACTGATAAGGTCACATGGCCCAGGTGATAGGTCAGCCTTAGTGCCTATTGCAGGTCTATGGTACTGATGACGTCACATGGCCCAGGTGACAGGTCAGCCATAGTGCCAATTGCAGGTCTATGGTACTGATGACGTCACATAGCCCAGGTGATAGATCAGCCTTAGTGCTTGTTGCATGTCTATGGTAGTGATGATGTCACATGGCCCAGGTGATATGTCAGCCTTAGTGCCTATTGCAGGTCTATGGTAGTGATGACGTCACATGGCCCAGGTGATAGGTCAACCTTAGTGCCTCTTGCAGGTCTGTGGTACTGATGACGTCACATAGCCCAGGTGATATGTCAGCCTTAGTGCCAATTGCAGGTCTATGGTACTGATGACGTCACATAGCCCAGGTGATAGGTCAGCCTTAGTGCCTGTTGCACGTCTATGGTAGTGATGACGTCACATGGCCCAGGTGATAGGTCAGCCGGGGGGACCCAAGAAGAGAAGGATCGGAGCGGCTCTGTGCAAAACCGTTGCACGGAGCAGGTAAGTATTACATATTTATTTAAAAAAACAAAAAACAGTTTACAATTGCTTCAATATTTTCTGAAAGTAGACACCCTGAAGTATCAAGTAGTGGTAGTTCCAGATTTTCCAAACTTTGCCTATAGTTCTACTTCAAAGTACAATTAAAGGCTTCTATACACCAGTCTAAAGAAGTCCAAAATCCAGTTACTATGTGATGCAGAAGTCTCATACAGTCAACATAAAACGTCCTTTCCTTCCTCAAGTCCATCTACAGCGGGTATAGAAGAGAATCCCCCCCCCCCCTTTACAATAATCACATTTTGTTGCTTTGCAGTCTGAAATGAAGACAGACACGGTTTTTGTTTTATTCAGCTGTATTTACTTATAACATCCAAGTGAAAGATAGAACACGAAAGTGAACACCAAGGTATAACATCCAAATGAAAAATAACAATTCAAAAACAGAATCACGGAGTTGGTAAAAGGACCCCCCTTGTGTCAGTGTTTTGGTGAAGCCCCTTTTGCTGTAATTCCAGCCTTTAGTCTGCGGGGAAAGGTGTCTACCAACTTTTCACCTCTAGACTTTTCAATATTTCCCCCTCTTCTTTGCAGAACGGCTCAGGTTCAGTGACATCTAATAGTGACCGTCATTCCATAGATTTTCAGTGGGGTTTAGGTCTGGGCTCCGGCTAGACCATGCAAGGACATTCACCTTCTTCTCCTCCAACCACTGGGGGGCTCATTGTCGCCGCGTGCTTTGGGTCATTGTCATGTTGGAAGGTGAACCTTCTTCCCATTGACATCTGTGATGGGAGTCACTTTGGGTGGGGGGCACATGGAACACAGCCCCCTTTGGAGGGGTGGGGAGACCCCTGTCTCAGCTCCCCATAACCCTATTATGTGTAAGTCACCCTGTGCTTGTTAGGGGTACAGGGTGAAATGTTCTAATATTGGTGTGGGGGTTGTTCATTGTTTACTGCCATGTGGTCCCATTGTTCTATTGTGTGTCTTGCTTGGGAGCAAACTATTATTGGGATGTATGTGTGTGTATTGGCTTGGTGGGGGGTGTTTCCAGCAGCCCTCCTGATGGGACTGTCTGTTGGTGCTTGTCTCTTGTTGCTAAGTACAGATTGCCCCACCCTGTGTCATTATGCAGGGAGGGGGGATTTGTCCCCTGAGTGTATAAATAGCCAGTTTGAGTTTCAAATAAAGAGTTTCATGATTATACAGACTGGTGTCTTGTAGTCTTGTGTGGTCAGCGGTGGTGTCCAGGGATCTGTGTTCGGAGGGGGAAGCGGGAGTCTAACGGAAATACCCTAGTGCAGTCGGGGTCCGGTTCCGTTACAACATCTTTCTGTTATTCCCATCCATTTTCCTTCTATCCTGACAAGTGCTCCAGTCCGTGTTGCAGAGAAACCTCCCAGAACAGGATATCCCCACCCCTCCCATAACAGGACATTCCCTCCTCCATGCTCTACTGTAGGAATGGTGGGATTTGGATGGTGAGCTGGATTGGATTTCCACCAGACATATCATTTAGTGTAGAAGCCAAATCATTCCATTTTCGTCTCATCTGACTAGGACACCTTCTTCCATGTGGCCTCAGAATCTTCAAGGTGCGCCATGGCAAAGCTCAATGGTGAAGGCATGTGGCCTTTCTTGAGGAGCAGCATTTTTCTTCTTGCACCCCTCCCATACAAGCCCCATTTGTGGAGGATTCGTGATATTGGTGTCACATGCACACAATGACCACTCTTTGTCACCAATTCCAGCTTCAGAGTTGCTGGAGGCCTCTTTGTAGCCTCTCTGACCAGTTTCCTTCTGGCTCTTTCATCCAGTTTGGAGCGACGTCCTGATCCAGGGAGGGTCTGTGTTGTACCAAATACCTTCCACTTCTTAATAATAGACTTCACTCTGCTTCTAGGCATCGGTAAGGCCTTGGGAATTTTTATTTTGTATCCATCTCCTGACTTGTACCTGTCCACAACTTTATCCCGGAGATCTTTTGATAGTGTCTTGCCACACATGGTTGATTGTTTGCTTCATTTGCACTACCAGGGACTGAAATGCTCCAGGAAAGCTCTCTTCATGCTGAGCTAATCAAAATGACCCCAGCTGATCACAGTTGAAAGTTTTTTTGTGCGCCATTGAGAAGGTGAATAGCTACACCTGATTGAGTTTTCAAGTCATTTTTAGGAGGGGGTGATCCCTTTTTCCAACTCAGTGATTCTGTTTTTTTTTTTGTTTTTTTGTTTTTCTGACATGTTGGTGTTATATCTTTCACTTGGATGTTTTAAGTTGCACTGAGCAAATGCAGCTGCATAAAACAAAAATTGTGTCTGTCTTCATTTCAGGCTGCAAAGCAACAAAATGGGATTATTTTAAAGGGGGGAGGATTCTTTTCTATACCCACTGTAACTCTATCCTCCCCAAGTCTGACAATGCTGCTATCCATAGGTGTCTCCATTGGTCATCCATCCAGAGTGGGGGCACTCTAATACAGGAAGTGTGTTACTGGCCAGATCACCAGGTGAAAATAAAGGAAAAAAATACTTAAAAAGAAAACTAATGCAACCACCACATCTAATGATTGCATTGTATTACATGTATGCTTTTAGGTTTAAAGTGTTACTAAACCCAGGACCCGGCATTCACTATATCCAGTCTCCCCGGACCCGGCATTCACTGTATCCGCTCTCCCCGGACCCGGCATTCACTGTATCCGCTCTCCCGGGACCCTGCATTCACTATATCGGGTCTCCCCGGACCCCGCATTCACTATATCCGCTCTCCCTGGACCCCGCATTCACTATATCCGCTCTCCCCGGACCCCGCATTCACTATATCCGCTCTCCCCGGACCCTGCATTCACTATATCCACTCTCCCCAGTCCCTGCATTCACTATATCCGCTCTCCCCGGACCCTGCATTCACTATATCTGGTCTCCCCGGACCCTGCATTCACTATATCTGGTCTCCCCGGACCCTGCATTCACTATATCTGGTCTCCCCGGACCCTGCATTCACTATATCTGGTCTCCCCGGACCCTGCATTCACTATATCCACTCTCCCCAGTCCCTGCATTCACTATATCCGCTCTCCCCGGACCCTGCATTCACTATATCCGCTCTCCCCAGTCCTTGCATTCACTATATCTGGTCTCCCACAGTACACAGAACATGGAAGTGCAATTATTTTAGTAAATATAAACAGCTAAATCCATTTTCTCATCAGCAGTATACAGCAGTCTTGTGACTTCTAGCAGTGTCCAGCAGAGCACTGCTTAAATCTTGTAGGAGGAGTTTTCATTTTGCTCTAGGAGGATGCAGAACCCCTGACTTCTGTGTGGACAGTGCTGATTGACGCTGTACTGATCACATGCACTTTCCCAAAAAAAAAAAACTCTACTCTCTAGCAATACACACCAAACTGAGCATGTGCAGAGTGTCTCCATAAGATATGTCTTATCAGTTGATAAGAGGGGGGCACTGGAAGATGGGGAGTATCAGAGAAGACAGGATCAAACAGCCTTTTTACACAATGCAGAGGATTAACCCCTTAGGTTCCACAGTGAGTATAACAAGCATGCTTTACTGCATCTACAGACCGATTGTACTGTTGGGGGTTTCGTTTCTCATCAATAACTTGCAAGTCTTTCTTCTTTCGTTTTTTATTTTGTCGGGTCGCTTGGTAAATTAAAAAAAAAATGCAATTTGCAGCTCCTTTTTTTTTTTTATTTGGCTGTCTAATTAATTGGCATCACGTTGGCATGGAAGAAACAACACAGTGGGCGATCTGTTTTGAGCTTCTGAAAATCACTTCCTGACATCGGCTGAACTTGACCTTAGAATAATGACAGAGCTGGAGATGAAGTGACAAGCAGCGTGCGTTACGCCGTCCAAGTGCTGCACACAGCCCTGTCTTAAAGTGCCTGTTATTGCCTTGAGATGGCAAAAGCGTATAGGACGGGCGATCGTTCCTGCAGGCCTCCAAGGTCATGCTGATAAACCTTTCAATGCATCAAAAAACTATGCTGCCAAAGGAAATACCATAAAAAGTAGAGAGTAAATGCTGAAGGACCGGCGTTTTGTTTGCTGAACCGATGTGCATCACAAACAATTGCTATTTTTGAATAAAATCCTTGTTTTCACCTTTTTTATTCCTTATGGGGGCCATAGACGGGTCGAACATCGGCCGATATTCGCACTGTTAGTGGGTTAATTGGTCGGCCTTTTTCGGGCTTTTGCACATTTTTTTTTATCAGGCATGTTGGAAAATTCGCAGCCAATTTTGACGATCGGACGATTTTCCCGGCAATGATGGGAGAAGCAGAAGAAGAAGAAGGAGAAGGAGGGGAAGAAGGAGAAGAACGAGAAGGCGAAGGAGAAGAAGGAGAAGGAGAAGAAGAAGAAGGAGAAGAAGAAGAAGAAGCCTGGGAAGCAAAAGACCTCTTCTCCATTTACATCCCCTGTAGGCAAAGCCTTGGAGGCAAAGTCCTCTTCTTCATCTATATCCCCTCCAGACAAAACCTTGGAGGCAAAGGTCCTATTCTTCATCTATATCCCCTCCAGACAAAACCTTGGAGGCAAAGGTCCTATTCTTCATCAACTTCCCCACCAGACAAAACCTTGGAGGCAAAGGTCCTATTCTTCATCTACTTCCCCACCAGACAAAACCTTGGAGGCAAAGGTCCTATTCTTCATCAACTTCCCCACCAGACAAAACCTTGGAGGCAAAGGTCCTATTCTTCATCTACTTCCCCACCAGACAAAACCTTGGAGGCAAAGGTCCTATTCTTCATCTATATCCCCTCCAGACAAAACCTTGGAGGCAAAGGTCCTATTCTTCATCTACTTCCCCACCAGGCAAAGCCTTGGAGGCAAAGCTCCTATTCTCCATCTGCATTCCCTCCAGGCAAAAGATCTCTTCTCCATCTACATACCCTCCAGGGAGAGCCTGGGAGGCAAAAGACCTCTTCTCCATTTACATCCCTTCTAGGCTGAGAGGCAAGGGACCTCTTCTCCACCTACATCTCATCCAGAAAAAACCTTGGAGGTAAGGGTCCTATTCTCCATCTACACCCCCTCTAGGCAATGTCTAGGAGGCAAATGTCCTCTTCTTCTTCATCTACATCCTCCCTAGGCAAAGATTAGGAGGCAAAAGTCCTCTTTTTTATCTACATCCCCTCCAGTAAAAAACTTGCAGGCACAGGTCCTCTTCTTCAATTACATCCCCTCCTGACAAAGTCTAGGAGGCAAAGGTCATCTTCTTCATCTACTTCCCCTCCAGGCAAAGACTTGGAGGCAAAATACCTCTTCTCCATCTACATCAACTCTAGGCAAAGACTAAGCGGCAAAGGTCCTCTCCTTTATCTACATCCCCTTCAGGCAAAGCCTTGAATGGAAGATGCCTCTTCTCCATCTCTGGATCCTGTTCAGGCAAAGCCTTGGAGGCAAATGTCCTATTCCTTATCTACATCCTCTCCAGGCAAAAGATTTCTTCTCCATCTACATCCTCTCCAGGCAAAAGATCTCTTCTCCATCTACATCCCCCCTAGGCAAAGATTAGGAGGCAAAAGTCCTCTTCGTTATCTATATCCCCTCCAGAAAAAAACTTGCAGGTACGGGTCCTCTTCTTCAATTACATCCCCTCCTGGCAAATTCTAGGAGGCAAAGGTCATCTTCATCTACATCCCCGCCAGGCAAAGACTTGGAGGCTAAATACCTCTTCTCCATCTACATCAACTCTAGGCAAAGACTAAGCGGCAAAGGTCCTCTCCTTTATCTACATCACCTTCAGGCAAAGCCTTGAATGGAAGATACCTCTTCTCCATCTCTAGATCCTTTCCAGGCAAAACCTTTGAGGCAAATGTCCTATTCCCCATCTACATCCTCTCCAGGCAAAAGATCTCTTCTCCATCTACATCCTCTCCAGGCAAAAGATCTCTTTTCCATCTACATCCTCTCCAGGCAAAAGATCTCTTCTCCATCTACATCCTCTCCAGGCAAAAGATCTCTTCTCCATCTACATCCCCTCTGGGCAAAGCCTGGGTAGCAACAGACTACAGCTTCATTCTCTCCAGGCAAAGCCTTCTTCTGGAAGGGTTCCACAACGTATCACTTAATCCAACCCATATCCCATGCAGTAAACCTCCTAATGATTGGTTGGAGTGAAGTAAATATTCATAACCCATAACATTGTATCTTCTTGCTCTGCCTAGTAGAGGACACTCCCCAGAAGCAGGCAGAAGTCAACAGTGTCCTAGACTTCGGGGAAAGTCAATCAATCCAGATAATGGTAACAATCCGAGCTCGGGCCAGCTACACTATATTTAGATCCGTGACACAGTTGCAGGTCGGTTGTACCGCAGTCATGTTAACATGACGTGCTCAAATGGTCAGTCCGCCCCTGGCCCTGAGTGGCTGCGTGTCCTTGTGGGCAATTGGGGACTGGTAAAACCAGGGCTAAACCACCTGCTTTTAGTACCCCCCCCAGCTGCCCTTCTGAATGAGTCCGTAGTGTTTACATCCACCTAAAGACAAACAAAACAATAGTTTCCCTTTATGAAGGGGATGTCCCGCACATTCCATCATATACCAACCACTAGAGCAGGGGTAGGCAACCTGCGGCTCTCTAGCTGTTGTGGAACTACATTTCCCATGAGGCATTGCAAAGATTACAAAACTGACAGTTATAGCTATGACTTGCAGAGGCATGATGGAACTTGTAGTCCTGCGGCTCTCAGGTTGCCTACCCCTGCAATAGGGGGAGCATTTACAAGGCCAAATAAATGAAATACAAATACTAATATATACGGAACATGAAGGAAACACTTCAACAATTATTTAAAGGCTCCATTCACATCTCAGCATAGCATTTTTGTGCGTTGTTTGTGTGATTTTCCACGCATTTATCGTGATTTTCTTTGCTTTTTTATGCATTTTCATACAGCGTTTTGTAAGCTTTGGCATTTTTTAATTAGCTAGTAGAGAAAAATATGATTTTTTTAAAATTATTATTATTATTATTATTATACAGGATTTATGGCGCCAACAGTTTGCTCAGCGCTTTACAATATAACGTGAGACAATACAGCAACAATACAGTTCAATACAAAAGGGTTAGGAGGGCCCTGATCCTGGGAGCTTACAATCTAGGTATTATTATTATTATTATTCATTTATTATTTTGGGTTTTTTTGGGGTTAGAGTTAAGATTAGGTTAAGGTTAGGATTAGGGGTTAGGGTTTGGGTTAATATTTAATTTCTTATCTTCTTATTATTTGTTATATTATTATTATTATTTTTTGGTAGGGTTAGGGTGATAATAATATTATTATTATCATCATTAATAATAATAATAATGATAATAATAATAATTATTATATCATCATCATTATTATTATTATTGTTATTAATAATAATAATATTTTTTTTTAAAATAAATACACAAATAAAAAAATAATCATAAATAAATACTATGTAATAATAAATAAATAATAATTAACCCTAGCCTTAACCCCCTTAAAAATGTAATACAATAAAAAATAACAATATCACTAATAATAATAATAATAATAATAAATATTATTATTATTGTATTTTTTGTTCAGGTGTTTATTATAATAATTATTATTATTATTATTATTATTAACAATATTATTAGTTTATTTAATTTATATATATATATATATATATATATATATATATATATTTTAGGGTTGTTAACTGTTATTTATTTATTTACTAATTCATTCATTATTTATCAGGATTTTTTAAATTTATTTGTGTATTTATTTTATTTCTTTATTCGTATATTATTACTATTTTTTCTTTTTTAAATTTTTTCATTTGAGCAGAAAATCGCGCAAAAAGCGAATAAAAACACGCGAAAGCACGGAAAAACCACGTCATACGCCATATGCTCGTTTCTATTCTTTCCTATGCGAAAAAAAAATGTGCCAAAAATGCACAAATCTGTCCACTTTGAGCTACAGAAAAAAACCTCCAGAACTTGTTTGAGCTTCAGGTGTTTGGCTTCAGGCGACTTGGAGTGGAGATGCGAACCGTCTCCATTGAGAATAATGACTTTTTTTTTTCCTCCTCAAGCATTTTGGAGCTTCGAGCTACAAATCGCACCGGTGTGAATGGGGCTTAAAAGATACAAAAAGGGTACGAAATGTGTACTCCACGAAAAATAAATCCTAGTTCCCCTTTAAATCGATCAGCGCAGTCTATCGTCTTCTACATACTAATGTACCTGAATTATTCTAAGAGGTGTCAAATCGTCCGCATTCCGAGGAGTATCAGAACATTCTCATACAATTCTATTACCTCTCTGGCTGCATGACATCTGATGTGAGAATCAGACACTATTTGTGGGTGAGTGAGCAGCGTGGAGAAATTATAAGACCTGTCACGGGAACATCGCTATCATGTCAAGGATGAGCGGTGAAAATGTCAGCGCTGAGCCTGGAACAGCACATGGGTACCCGGGAAAAAAAAAAAAATAAAAAAAAATATACAAATAGGTTGTTAGATGGATACACACTACTTGCAAAACTGGAGCTTTGCATACAAACGATGCATTAGGCCTGCAGACATATGAATTCCGCCATAAATGTATTCAGGGTAAAAAAAAAAAAAGAAAAAGCTGAAAATTATTTTTTTTTTTTTACAACTTTGCTACAGTTTTAATATACAAAAGGCATTAAAAAAGGAACGCATTAAACAGGAGGCATAAAAAGTCAACATTTGAACAAAAAATACAACAATAATAATTATTATTATTATTAGTGATATTATTTTTACTGTATTACATTTTTAAGGGGGTTAAGGTTAGGGGTTAATTATTATTTATTTATTATTACATAGTATTTATTTGTGATTATTTTTTTATTTGTGTATTTAATTTACATTTATTATTATTATTATTATTATTAATATTATTAGTAATAACAATAATAATAATTATGATGATAAAATAATAATAATTATTTTTATCATTAATGATAATAATAATAATAATAATAATATTAATATTATTATCACCCTAACCCTACCAAAAAATAATAATAATATAACAAATAATAAGAAGATAAGAAATTAAATATTAACCCAAACCCTAACCCTTAATAATAATAATACTAATTTAAAAAAAAAAGTCATTATTCTCAATGGAGACGGTTCACATCTCCACTCCATGTCGCCTGAAGCCAAACACCTGAAGCTCAAACAAGTTCTGGAGTTTTTTTTTTGTAGCTCAAAGTGGACAGATTTGTGCATTTTTGGCACATTTTTATTCGCATAGGAAGGAATAGAAATGAGTATATGGCGTATGGTGTGTTTATTTCCGTGCATTCGCGTGTTTTGATACACGTTTTGTGCAATTTTCTGCTCAAATGAAAAAATGGAAAAAAAAATAGTAATAATATATGAATAAAGAAATAAAATAAATACACAAATAAATAAAAAAAATATGATTAATAATGAATTAATTAATAAATAACAGTTAACCCCTAACCTTAACCCTCAACCCTAAAAAAAAAAAAAAAAAAAATATATATATATATATATATATATATATATATATATTAAATACATAAACTAATAACAATAACAATAATAATAATAATAAACACCTGAACAAAAAAATACAACAATAATAATAATAATAATAATTATTATTATTATTATTATTATTAGTGATATTATTTTTATTGTATTACATTTTTAAGGGGGTTAAGGTTAGGGGTTCATTATAATTTATTTATTATTACATAGTATTTATGTATGATTATTTTTTTATTTGTGTATTTAATTTACATTTATATAATAATAATAATACTAATAAAAAAAAAAGTCATTATTCTCAATGGAGACGGTTCACATCTCCACTCCATGTCGCCTGAAGCCAAACACCTGAAGCTCAAACAAGTTCTGGAGTTTTTTTTTTTGTAGCTCAAAGTGGACAGATTTGTGCATTTTTGGCACATTTTTATTCGCATAGGAAGGAATAGAAATGAGTATATGGCGTATGGTGTGTTTTTTTCCGTGCTTTCGCGTGTTTTGATACACGCTTTGCACAATTTTCTGCTCAAATGAAATTTAAAAAAAAAAAATAGTAATAATATATGAATAAAGAAATAAAATAAATACACAAATAAATAAAAAAATTATGATAAATAATGAATTAATTAATAAATAACAGTTAAACCTTAACCTTAACCCTCAACCCTAAAATATATATATATATATATTAAATACATAAACTAATAATAATAATAATAATAATAATAAACACCTGAACAAAAAAATACAACAATAATAATAATAATAATAATTATTATTATTAGTGATATTATTTTTATTGTATTACATTTTTAAGGGGGTTAAGGTTAGGGGTTAATTATTATTTATTTATTATTACATAGTATTTATTTGTGATTATTTTTTTTATTTGTGTATTTAATTTACATTTATATAATAATAATAATACTAATAAAAAAAAAAAGTCATTATTCTCAATGGAGACGGTTCACATCTCCACTCCATGTCGACTGAAGCCAAACACCTGAAGCTCAAACAAGTTCTGGAGTTTTTTTTTGTAGCTCAAAGTGGACAGATTTGTGCATTTTTGGCACATTTTTATTCGCATAGGAAGGAATAGAAATGAGTATATGGCGTATGGTGTGTTTTTTTCCGTGCTTTCGTGTGTTTTGATACACATTTTGCGCAATTTTCTGCTCAAATGAAAAAATTAAAAAAAAATAGTAATAATATATGAATAAAGAAATAAAATAAATACACAAATAAATAAAAAATTATGATAAATAATGAATTAATTAAAAAATAACAGTTAACCCCTAACTTTAACCCTCAACCCTAAAAATATATATATATATTAAATACATAAACTAATAATAATAATAATAAACACCTGAACAAAAAAATACAACAATAATAATAATAATAATAATTAATATTATTATTAGTGATATTATTTTTATTGTATTACATTTTTAAGAGGGTTAAGGTTAAGGGTTCATTATAATTTATTTATTATTACATAGTATTTATGTATGATTATTTTTTTTTTGTGTGCATTTAATTTACATTTATATAATAATAATAATACTAATAAAAAAAAAAAGTCATTATTCTCAATATGAATAAAGAAATAAAATAAATACACAAATAAATAAAAAAATTATGATAAATAATGAATTAATTAATAAATAACAGTTAACCCCTAACCTTAACCCTCAACCCTAAAAATATATATTAAATACATAAACTAATAATAATAATAATAATAATTATTATTATTATTATTAGTGATATTATTTTTATTGTATTACATTTTTAAGGGGGTTAATTATTATTTATTTATTATTACATAGTATTTATGTATGATTATGTTTTTATTTGTGTATTTATTTTACATTTATTATTATTATTAATATTATTATCACCCTAACCCTACCAAAAATAATAATAATAATAATAATAATATAACAAATTAGAAGATAAGAAATAAAATATTAAGCCAAACCCAAAGTCATAACGGGGCTCGTGAACGGATTTAAAGGGCCGTGCAATTGAAAACTGCTATGTGACTGACCACCAAGGTTAGCAGTGTGTTGGGGCGCTCACGCAGCATATTGTGACCTCTCTAGGAGCACCGTTATATCTGAGGATGGACCTGAATGGGCTTTGCCCCCTATGGCAGCATAAACACATCTTTGGTTTGGTCATGTGATAAATACTGTATATGATATCACATATGTCATGATACTTACATGATATCATACATGATACAACAAAGGACATTGTAGCAATGGTCAACACTCCTGCAACACAGTATGGGGTCCGGCTGCCCCCCTTCTATCCTATACTGTACATGGGGACTATTTTACCTGCCAGAGAAATGTGTAATTCTTTTTAGCCGGTCCGATGATCGAGATCAGGGGTCTCCATACTAAGTCCCACTGACCACATGTGGCCTTCTACAGGATTTTATTTGCATTCTGATTGTGACTTTGATGTAAGGGAGGCTCTTATGGGGATGCTGAATAAAAAGAGCATCCTGATGAAAGGGGGATGGGGGGACTCAGCTGTGGACTCTGATGTAAGGAGTGATTTTGATGTGGACTCTGATGTAAGGGGGGCTCTGATTGTAACTCTGATGTAGTTGGGTGTAAATTGGTCAATGAATGAGTAATAAACAGACCCAGGATGGAGAGAAGATACACATCAAATGTTTCTTCCTTCGAAAGATCTTTTATTGAGTCATCCGTGGTATAGCTGCTTCCATATTGTCCCATGCCCAAGGATCACCTTTTCCTTGTTGTGTTTCGCTCCATCCTTGTGGTCAAGGAAAGGTGATCCTTGGGCATGGGGCACTATGGAAGGTGCTATACCACTACTTTAGAAGAAGAAGACATTTGGTGTGTGGCTTCTATCCATCTGAGGTCTGTTTAATACCAATTCAATGTCCAGATTACACCTATCTGGTCCTTCCACCATCAGACCACTGCAAATACCCAATGATGACTGGTGTTGGAGTTTGAAAACATGGATGGATAGGAGCTGTAAAGCATCGGTGGTATAGCTGCTTCTATATTGTCCCTTGCCCAAGGATCACCTTTTCCTTGTTGTGTTTCACTCCATCCTTGTGGTCAAGGAAAGGGGTTCCTTGGTCATGGGGCACTATGGAACCAAACCATTGCAAATACCCAATGTTGACTGGTGTTGGAGTTTGAAAACATGGATGGATAGGAGCCGTATAGCATCAGTGGTATAGCTGCTTCCATATTGTCCCATGCCGAAGGATCACCTTTTCCTTGTGTTTCGCTCCATCCTTGTGGTCAAGGAAAGGGGATCCTTGGGCATGGGGCACTATGGAAGGTGCGATACCACTACTGACTCAATAAAACATCTTTAGAAGGAGAAGACATTTGGTGTGTGGCTTCTATCCATCTAAGGTCTGTTTAATACCAATTCAATGACCAGATTACACCTATCTGCTCCTTCCGCCATCCAACCACTGCAAATACCCAATGTTGACTTGTGTTGGAGTTTGAAAACATGGATGGATAGGAGCCATATAGCAAATTTACAGAGGAGATGGGCTTCTTGGGCCAGGAACCTAGATGCCCATGGAAACTGCTTGAGGTTCAGTTCTGGAAGCCCAATGATGACTTGTGTTGGAGTTTGAAAACATGGATGGATAGGAGCCGTATAGCATCAGTGGTATAACTGCTTCCATATTGTCCCTTGCCCAAGGATCACCTTTTCTTTGTTGTGTTTCACTCCATCCTTGTGGTCAAGGAAAGGTGATCCTTGGGCATGGGGCACTATGGAAGGTGCTATACCACTACTGACTCAATAAAACATCTTTAGAAGGAGAAGACATTTGGTGTGTGGCTTCTATCCATCTGAGGTCTGTTTAATACCAATTCAATGACCAGATTATACCTATCTGATCCTTCCGCCATCCAACCACTGCAAATACCCAATGTTGACTGGTGTTAGAGTTTGAAAACATGGATGGATAGGAGCCATAGAGCAAATTGCAAGAGGAGATGGGCTTCTTGGGCCAGGATCCTAGACACCCATGGAAACTGCTTGAGGTTCAGTTCTGGAAGCCTGGGGATTTGAACTATTAGACAGACCTTGATATTTTACCCTGGGGCAAGGTGACAGGGTCTCTTTAAGTGTAAAAAATATCAAACTTTTGAAAGTTGGAACTTGGCCATCCACAGTGACAAACTTTTTAATATGAATTGGATTGTGAAGTTGACAAGGAGACTAGGAGGTGAAACTTTAGGAGTAGGCCCTTCAGCGCTAGAGCCAGAGAGAAGATTCTCGGCATGTAAATGTGATATAGTTCTTGCTGTTCTCATTGAATTACCTCTAGATTCGTCGCTGATCGGCATGGCCGTCATGCCTCTCAGCGCATTGCAACGGCTGCCAATCTAACGCTGACTTATAGATCTTGTAATGCAGCTTATTGATATGCTTGACGAGAAGGGATAATGGTCAGAGATGGAACAAATCAGAGAGCAGTACAAAATACAGGCAAATGGCTCATTGACGCCTCATTGATCTGCGCCGTTCAGCTACAGGGATTGTGCAGTAAACAATATGAGCCGGGCTTTTTCAGTCTGTGGGTCAAAACCAGAATGACTATGCATTTCAATTCCGGGCAGACCCGCTTGACGGGAGAACCTGTCATTAAACAAAGTAGCAATCCTTCCCAATGAGCGGTGAGGTGAAGCACTGGAATTCTGACGTGTAGCCGGTCAAATGAGTCTGACCAGCTTCAGCCAGAGATTGGAGATGGCTATTAAAATTCACAAATCTGGATCCCTGCGGTTTTGGACTTCCAACTTTTCAGCTGCCATCTCTAGTCAGCTGGGTCAGCTGATAGCTCCCATGGTTTCCAATACCATTTCTATGCTGATGACACACAAATCTATATCTCTACCCCTCAGCTCACCCCATCAGTTTCCTCACGTATCACCGATTTACTAACAGACATATCAGACTGGATGTCACTCCACTTCCTAAAACTCAATCTATCCAAAACTGAGCTCATAATATTACCTCCCCCACATGCCTCTCCCCTGATTTCTCAGTCAGGATCAATAGCACCACTATCAACCCATCCACTGGCTCCCATTCAGTGTCCTCAATCCCTCTCTGCCAATCCCTCCACTGGCCTCCACTCAGTGTCCTCCATCCCTCTCTGCCAATCCCTCCACTGGCCTCCACTCAGTGTCCTTCACCCCTCTCTGCCAATCCCTCCACTGGCCTCCACTCAGTGTCCTCCATCCCTCTCTGCCAATCCCTCCACTGGCCTCCACTCAGTGTCCTCCATCCCTCTCTGCCAATCCCTCCACTGGCCTCCACTCAGTGTCCTCCATCCCTTTCTGCCAATCCCTCCATTGGCCTCCACTCAGTGTCCTCCATCACGCTCTGCCAATCCCTCCATTGGCCTCCACTCAGTGTCCTCCATCCCTCTCTGCCAATCCCTCCATTGGCCTCCACTCAGTGTCCTCCATCCCTCTCTGGCAATCCATCCATTGGCCTCCACTCAGTGCCCGCCACCCGTCTCTGCCAATCACTACTCTGGCTTCTACCCGCTCAATGAATAATATTCAAAATACTAACAACAACTTACAAATCCATCCACAACTCTGCCCTCAGCTACATCACCAACTTGGTCTCAAAATATCAACCAAACAGCTCTCTTCGATCCTCCCAAGACCTTCTGCTCTCTAGTTCCCGTGTCACCTCCTCCCATGCTCGCCTCCTGGACTTCTCCCGAGCTTCTCCCATCCTATGGAACTCTCTACCCCAACCTCTCCGGCTGTCTCCTAATCTATCCACCTTTAGAAGATCCCTGAAAACCTCTCTCTTTAAAGAAGCCTATCCTGCTTCTACCTAGTAAACCACCATTTATTTCCTCCATCAGCTCCTCCCCCCACAGCTATTACCTTTTGTATCACTCAACCCTTCCTCCTAGATTGTAAGCTCTAACAAGCCGGGCCCTCTGTTTCCTCTTGTACCAGATTGTATTGTAACTGTGATGTCTACCTTCATTTTGTAAAGCGCTGAGCAAACTGTTGGCGCGATATAAATCCTCTATAATAATAACAGTCGTGAACAGCTCCTTTGCTACACTCGTTAGCATTGACATAACCTGCCTTCTGCAAACTGTTTCAAGCAGAAAACTACAGTACCGGAGTAGAGATCTATCTGGCATCTGCTTATCTGAGTCCATTTAAGGAAAATTCAAAATTCCTGAGCCCTGAGGAAGGGGTAGCCTGTTTGGTCCTGAAATGCGATGGCTTTTTCCGCTATGAACCAATTTTGTCACTAAAGACTTTGGACTCTTGGACGGTTGGTGCTTTCATTAGACGTTATATCTCTAGTATGGAGGGTTTGATCCTGGGGTAGTCTGGTGGGAAGTCATTGGCTCCTACCAAATCTTGGGTACTCCAGTGGTAAGATCACCCTACCATAGTAGTAGGAGTTTTTGGTGTTCCCGCTTCTCCAGTAGCCTTCTCCATAATATAATATAAGAAGGGTGAGACCTAAAAACCCTTTTAGCATCAGGAGTCTCCAATTTCGGCGGTTGCTGTTATGTCAGCTGCCTGACTCACATATGGTTTCTCAGTTCCTAAGAATGCAAACCATCATTAAATGACAGAGCCCAGTAATGCAGGCATATCATGGCGGGTGGGATCGGTCTGCAAGGTACTGTGATGGGGCACTATGCCTCCCACTGACACCAATGATGGGACACTGTGCCTCCCACTGACACCAATGATGGGACACTATGCCTCCCACTGACACCAATGATGGGACACTATGCTTCCCACTGACACCAATGATGGGACACTATGCCTCCCACTGACACCAATGATGGGACATTATTGCTCCCACTGATACCAATGATGGGGCACAATTCCTCCCACTGACACCAATGATGGGACACTATTCCTCCTACTGATACCAATGATGGGGCACTATGCCTCCCAATGACACCAATGATGGGGCATTATTTCTCCCACTGACAAGGTATTGTACATAGCTTCCTGAAAACATCACCTACTTCAGTATTCCTCTCAAGAGCCTTCAACTCTGATACAAACAGGGGTCTGGCTCTTGGAAGGAGTTATGCAAATATTAAAATGTCGTACTGTGTGGATGTCAATCTGGGTGAGTGGGTGTTTCTAGGCAGGCTGTGTTTGCATTGAGACCACCCTAGTTGACACCCAGGGCCAGGACAAGGGATGGGCTGGAGGGTCAACTGCCCCAGGCGCAGCAGGCACGCTCCAGTGGCAGGCGACCATAAAGCGAGAAATTGGTTGCGCATGTGGAAAGCACACTCCATGCCTAACCATAGGAAGCTGGAGCTGGGGGCAGAGAATGGGTGCAGGGTGGTACACCCATTCTGCAGCACTCACTGGCAGCAGGGAGGGCAGCAAAATTCCGCATCCTTGACCTGTGTGGCGCTGGATGAACCTGTCCCAGTATTGGTAATGCCCACCTGTGATGCTGAGCCTCCATGAATGAAAAAACTGAAATCCAATGAATGAAAGAGGCAGGCCCAGGGAAAGTCAGGCCCAGGGAGGAAAAGGCTCAATGATACCGACAGAAAATGCTGCAGCTTCTAAAGCACATTGCGAGAAGCTCACAGTCAGGCCACGGAGGAAAAGTCCCAATCATACAGACAGAAAATGCTGCAGCTTCTAAAGCACATTGCGAGAAGCTCAAAGTCAGGCCGGGGAGGAAAAGTCCCAATCATACAGACAGAAAATGCTGCAGCTTCTAATGCACAGTGTGAGAAGCTCACAGTCAGGCTGGGGAGGAAAAGTCCCAATCATACAGATAGAAAATGCTGCAGCTTCTAAAGCACATTGTGAGAAGCTCATAGTCAGGCCGCGGAGGAAAAGTCCCAATCATACAGACAGAAAATGCTGCAGCTTCTAAAGCACATTGCAAGAAGCTCACAGTCAGGCCGGGGAGGAAAAGTCCCAATCATACAGACAGAAAATGCTGCAGCTTCTAATGCACATTGTGAGAAGCTCACAGTCAAGCCGGGGAGGTCGTGGGTTTCGTTTATTCAAACTTTACATAAAAACACTCACCTACATGGGCTAAAAAAAAAAAAGGACTAAAGTAGAGTGAAGTTCTTCCTCGAACTGAGAAATGAAGAAAAAAAAAGAGAGAGACGGTTTTATTTCACAGCCTGTAAAAAGAGACACTGACAGTGGCTGCCCTTTAAGCAATTGATGCCTAAACAAAACGCAGCCATTTAATCCATCATAAAGACCTTTGTAAAAACTTGAGTCAAACTAATTAGAGAACAAGTATTTCATCTTTCGAGATGAATAACCCCGGACGAGTTGTCCCTCGCGCTGTTTTTGTTGTATCTTTTGAAGAGCAGACTAATGTAGAACTTCATTCCAGAAGGTGAAAGCATTGCATGAGAACTTACAAAGCTGCGCTGACATGTGACGCTGGCGCTTGCTGCGGACAGCTTGGAACGGCAATACGTGGAAAGAGAGGTTACAAGCGAAGCGGGGATACGCGGGGCAATTGTATAAAGGGAACGGCACAGCCTGGATGGGGCAGAGACAAAATGCCTGACTGGTATCTGCATCAAGCTATAGGTCATATATTACAGATATGACCTATATATTATATATTATTATTATTTTATTTATTATTATTATTTTATATATATATATATATATATATATATAGATATATATATATTCTTCTTCTTCTTCTTCTTATTTTATTTATTATTATTTTATATACATATATCTATATATATATATATATATATATATATTCTCCTAGATTGTAAGCTCGAAAGAGCAGGGCCCTCGATCCCCTCATGTTTTGCATTGTATTGTATTGTTCTGTCACATGTACTGTCCCCCTTTGTAATGTACAGCGCTGAGCGAACTATCGGCGCTTTATAAATACTGTATAATAATAATAATAATATTAATAATATAATTATTTTATTTATATATATATATATATATATATATATATATATATATATATATATATATTCTTCTTCTTATTATTTTTTTTAGCCCATGTATGTGAGTGTTATATTATTATTATTATACAGGATTTATGGCGCCAACAGTTTGCTCAGCGCTTTACAATATAAAGGGAGACAATGCAGCAACAATACAGTTCAATACCAGAGGGTTAGGAGGGCCCTGATCCTGGGAGCTTACAATCTAAGAGGGATATAGAAATAGGTAATTTATTCCTGATTTTTTATCTTTATTATATTTATATTTTTATATTTATTATTAAAATGTATCTGTCCCTAACTTTACATGTCCTCATAAATACATTCCTGGCATATATAACAGTTATTTAATTTTTTTTTTCAAGCTACACCTTTAATTATTTTAACATAATTAGAACAAAGGAGCGACACATTTCGGGGGACTTGCCCCCTTCATCAGGGTTTTGCTCTGAAGAAGAGGGCACATCCCCCGAAACATGTCGGCTGGTATTATGACACTGACTTGAACCAGAAGAGTTCCATCATTTGATATACCTTTTGGTATACATATTTATTGAAATATAATTTGTAATGAAAATGCATTTCAACATAATAAATATATATATATATATATATATAGATATATTTTTTAAATATAAATTGTAGTATTTTAAACATATGTCAATATATTTATTTATTTCAGGTACTTATATAGAGCTGTCAATTTACGCAGCGCTTTACATATATATTGTACATTCACACCAGTCCCTAACCCTCAAGGGGTGTACAATCTAAGGTCCCTAACTCACATTTATACATACACATGCTAGGGCCAATTTAGACAGGAGCCAATTAACTTACCAACATGTCTTTGGAATGTGGGAGGAAACCCACGCAGGCACAGGGAGAACATACAAACTCCAGGCAGGTGGTGCTGTAGTTGGGAAATGAACCAACGACCCCAGTACTGCCAGGTGGAAGTGCTAACCATTTAGCCACTATACCGCCCACACATTTTTGTAACCTCTTCACACTGGCCGCACGCAAATGTGCGGCCTCCCGGCGTCTGGGCCTACACGGCCGCACATTTGCATTCTATTAAAAAAAGACATATGTGCTGAGAGCGTGCGCCCTGCACGCTCCCAGCACACATGTCCGGTACTCACAGAAGGGTCCAAATCAGGGGCGAACTGACAACTCATGGGGCCCCCGGGCAATAGGGGATCATGGGACCCCTGTGTCCTTGCCCAACTCAAAAAAGCCTATGAAAAAGTTACCAGGGGCATCTCATGGGGCCTCCTACTGACCCCGGGCCCTTTCCAAATGGTCAGTTCGCCCCTGGTCCCGATCTCCTCTTTCGATCTGGACCTTTCTCGATCACATGACCCTAAACCCCGCTCCGCCTCCCGTCGTCAGAAACCCCTTAAAGGGCTGGGAGGCGCCGACATGAAGGGGTTAAAATATATTTCAAATATATTTTTCTTCCATGTGGGCCAGGGCAGCCGCTCCTCCTGCCCACCCCTTGTCCCAGCCTTGGGAGAGCCTGGGAATCGGTAATGGCAGGGAGGTGGGGGGGCCTTCTCAGCACTGTAAAAGCAGCTGCCCAGATAATTTTTTCAAGACAGATGATCACCGGCTGAAAAAAAACTGCTGCAACCAGGGGCGGACTGACCATTTGGAAACTCAGGCACTGCCCGAGGGCCCAGGGTCAGTAGGGGGCCCCGTGGTATCTTTTTCATAGGCTTTTTTGTGGTTTTGAGTTTGGGAAAGGACACAGGGGCCCCATGATCCCCTATTGCCCGGGGGCCCCATGAGTTGTCAGTCCGCCCCTGGCTGCAACCATAATCCTGGAATAACCAGCAGACGTTTTTATATACATACCCCGGTCAGCAAGTGGTTAAGCGTAATAGGAACATTTCCTGAACATGGCTAGCGGCGCACCAACCGGTTCTACCTGGAGGTGTCCTTTAAATGAGCCCCGACATCAATAACCTAAATGTCATCAGAGCAATCTCATGTAATACAAGATACTAGCTATAGAAAAAAATAAGTTTGAGAAAAATGGCAGCATCCTGTAAAGTGAATTATTATACAGATAGATCAATATCTAAAGCCTGCAGAAAGATGGTTATAAGCTGGCAATGAAAACACGACCCATTAAGGCTGTCTCGTTGAGGCCTGCTTTGAAGTTTATGACCAATATATGAGAGGTCCCAAAAAAAAGAGGTTATCTTTAACTTAAGATATTTCAGCAGTCGCTGACATAAAAAACAATTAAATGGCTTTAAGGCTGACAGTATTGACACATCGCTGAGTAAATTATTTCAGAAAACGGCACATAAAAATCATGGTGCAGATTAGAGAGCGCTTGCTGTAAGATAGTGTAATCATTCATATCTCGCTATGGCAGGACATCCTACTTCGCCTGTACACAATATAAATTAAAGGGAGCCGGGTCGAGGTTTTTTTGCGACTTACCAAACTCTTCTTAAAGGGCCAGTAGGCATACATTTTAACCACCTCCCATCCGCCATATAATGACGGGCGCAAGGTGGTTCTCTCGTTCTGGGAGGAAGTCATATGACGTCTTCCCATTCTAACCGAGAGTGCGCACCCCTGGGAGAACGCAGCGTGGCGATCGCTGGTGTGCTGTGTCCCTGGAACACAGCGAATCGCCGATCCACAGAAAGAGCCGAAGATGTCGGCTCTGTCATGTGATCAGCTGTGTCCAATCACAGCTGATCGAAAGTACATAAGGAAATGCCGGTTATCGGCATTTCTCTCCTCAAGAGCTGTCACGCTGACAGAGGAGAGGAGAGCCGGTAATCGGCATTACTCAGAGGGGACATGTACACTGATCGTCAGGGCACTGATGATCAGTGTGCCCTGATGATCAGTGTAGCCCCAGCAGTGCCACCTGCTAGTGCCCATTAGTGCCACCTGCCAGTGCCCATCAATGCCACCTGCCAGTGCCCATCAGTGCCACCTGTCAGTGCCCATCAATGCCACCTGCCAGTGCCCATCAATGCCACCTGCCAGTGCCCATCAGTGCCACCTGCCAGTGCCCATCAAGGCCACAGGCCAGTGCCCATCAATGCCACCGGCTAGTGTCCATCAGTGCCACCTGCCAGTGCCCATCAAGGCCACCTGCTAGTGCCCATCAGTGCCACCTGCCAGTGCCCATCAAGGCCACCGGCTAGTGCCCATCAATGCCACCGGCCAGTGCCCATCGATGCCACCTAACAGTGCCATATATGAGTGCTGCCTTTCAGTGCCCATCAGTGATGCCTGTCAATGCCCATCAGTGCCACCTACCAGTGCTTACTCATCAGTGCAGCCTATCAATGCCCATCAGTGCAGCCTATCAGTGCCCATCAGTGCAGCCTCATTAGCGCACATCAGTGAAGGAGAAAAATCACTTATTTACAAAATTGTATAACAGAAACTAAGAAAAAAACATTTTTTTTCAAAATTTTCAGTTGCTTTTGGTTTGTTTAGCAAAAAATAAAAAACCCCGAGGTGATTAAATACCACCAAAAGAAAGCTCTATCTGTCTCAAAAAAAATGATAAAATGTTCATATGGGTACAGTGTTGCATGACCGCGCAATTGTCATTCAAAGTGCGACAGCGCTGAAAGCTGAAATTTGGCCTGGGCAGGAAGGGGGTAAAAGTGCCCGGTAAAAAACGACTTGCCTTTGAAGAGCTTTTATAAGGAACCTTGGATTGTGATTGTATAAAGGCACGATGGGTAATAAAAGCCCATTTCAACTTAAAGCCCAGCTCCAGGTAACTAAAAAAGGTCAAAAAAATCTAGTTCAGTGGTGTCAAACTCAATTTCACTGTGGGCCGCATCAGAATTATGGTTGCCCTCAAAAGGCCAGTTGTATCTGTCTAGATGTCCAGTGTACCCCACCCCCCCTAAATCAGATGCAGGGGTGTATTTACCACAAGGCAAACAAGGCACTTGCCTGGGGCAGCATTTTTCAGGGGGGCAGCACCTCACCCCAGATGAAGGGATGGAAGAAGGGACAAGTGCTCCATGGGAACCAAGTGGGATCCGAGAGAGGCTGCGGGCTGCTTAATGGTGTATGTAGAGCCCGCCTCTCATTCCTGGGATGTCCTGGGATGAAGGTCAGATACTGATGTTGGTCGGGAAGAGCTGACTCACAATCGGTGTTCCAAGTCATACCAAAGGAGTTCAGTAGGGTTGAGGTCAGGGCTCTGTGTAGGACACTTAAATTTCTCCAATACCAAACTGTGCCTATAATATTCTCCTCTCTCCTGGGAAGGCTTCCCATTAGATTTCAGAGTGTGTCTGTGGGAATCTGTGTTCATTTGGCTAAAAGGGTCTTTGTGAGATCAGGTACTGATGTTGGATGAGAAGACCTGGCCCACAGTAAGTATTCCAAGTCATCCCAAAGGTGTTCAGTAGGGTGAGGTCAGTGATCTTGGCAAAACACTCAAGTTCCTCCACATCAAATTGGTCAAACCATGTCTTTATGGAGTTGGCTTTGTGTGACAGGGCACACTCATACTGGAACAGAAAAGGACCTTCACCAAACTGTTACCACAAGGTCAAAAGAACACAATTGTCAAAAATGTCTTGTAGCATTAAAGTAGAACTTAAAAAAAAATATTTTAAGTCTCAGATTCACCCAGATTCAATGCTGGCGGCCCTCTTTGGGCATGAGAACACTTGCGTAATTCTGCCCATTTCCTAGGTGGTGCATCATCAGGCAAGCTGGGCTCACAATACTCCAGGGTTGAGCAGCATTAAATGGCACTACGTGTCGCCCAGTCATAGAAGAATGCCCACCCCCTGCTACCTCCAGAGGAAAAGAGAAAGCATTTTTGATGTAAATGGACTGGCTAGAAGACTGGAGGAAGAGGGTATGTATTGGGTCTTTTTCTGACAAAACCCTTTGGGGGCTTAAAGAGGTGCCATTCTGCCAAAAGAGGACCGCTGGGTCATTGTAACAGGAGAAAGCCAGGGGCAGTGCTGGAGCGTATGGAGGGGAAATGGTGATTTGCAGTTTTTTTTTTGGGGGGGGGAGCTAACAATTATAAAATACCTTGGAGGCTTTATTGGCTGCAAATTTGCTCTGGGCCAAAGCCTACATAAGGAATCAAGGACAAAGATGAAAGTTGGAGTTTTATCCAAAAAACAAGCTGACATTGTCTGCTATGGTATTCTGACAGGTTCTCTTTTATTATTTCTGATACCAAAAAAAGTCAATATTCTTTTGGCCTCTAGATAGCTTTTAAATTCATCTTCACGGCTGACAATTTAAAAACAAATCTATTTTAGAGACATAAGTAAAAATATGCCGTTGACCTGCAGCCTGCCCCGTATAATACACTTCTTCCTTCCAATTTGAAATGCATTGTGTATTTATAAAGCCTTGACAGCAGACTAGAACATCAAGAGTAATTACTCCATTCCTTGTCCTCAAGTTTTAAGCTCACCCAAAAAAAAAAAAAAGAAAAAAAAAACAGATCCATGCTTTTTCATTACAAGAGACTGTATGACACATCTCCATTAACCTCTTTAATTAGAATGAACCTTCTCTTTTGTTAATGATTAGCCAAAAGAACAAAAAAGTCTACAGGGATATAAAATACCACTGAAGACAAGCATTCAGAAACATATTTAAACCTCGCTGGATTGGGACTAATAAAAAGAGTAATCTGCTCATACACAGGAGGAAATAATAGAGCGGGCAAAAATATTTACTACTGCCATCGACTTCGCTGTTATAAAAAGGAAAGCTTTTCTCCGAGAACTGAAAGTCAATCAACAAATGGTTTTATTATATTTTTCAAAGCGGTTTCACGTGGTGAACCTAAGATATAATTCTTCAGCTTCTTGTTGGCTGTGTATAGCTCCATGTAGGAGACAGAGAACATAAAAAAGGTATTTCTGAAGATCTGTCTGTCTGTCTGTCTGTCTATCTGTCTGTCTATCTATCTATCTAGCTATCTATCTATTATCTATATATCTATTATCTATCTATCTATCTCTTTCAATTTCAAAGTGTAAGCTAATCTTCAGCAAGATTTTCCCAAAATATCTTCTATGCAATTCCATATGCTCCAAGGATGGGGCACTATTCCTTCTGCTATTACCAACGATGGGGCACTATTCTACTGACACCAATGATGGGGCACTATTCTACTGACACCAATGATGGGGCACTATTCCTCCCACTAATACCAATGATGGGGCACTATTCCTCCAACTAATACCATTGATGGGGTACTATTACTCCCAATAATTCCAATGATGGGGCACTATTCCTCCCACTGACACCAATGATGGGGCACTATTCCTCCCACTGATGCCAATTATGGGGCACTATTCCTCCCACTGATACCAATGATGGGGCACTATTCCTCCCACTGACACCAATGATGGGGCACTATTCCTCCCACTGATGCCAATTATGGGGCACTATTCCTCCCACTGATACCAATGATGGGGCACTATTCCTCCCACTGATACCAATGATGGGGCACTATTCCTCCCACTGATACCAATGATGGAGCACTATTACTCCCAATAATTCCAATGATGGGGCACTATTCCTCCCACTTATACCAATGATGGGGCACTATTCCTCCCACTGATACCAATGATGGGGCACTATTCCTCCCACTGATACCAATGATGGGGCACTATTCCTCCCACTGACACCAATGATGGGGCACTATTCTTCCCACTGATACCAATGATGGGACACTATTCCTCCCACTGATACCAATGATGGGGCACTATTCCTCCCACTGACACCAATGATGGGGCACTATTCTCCTACTGATACCATGGATGGGGCACTGTTACTCCCAATAATTCCAATGATGGGGCACTATTCCTTCCACTGATACCAATGATGGGGCACTATTCCTCCCACTGATACCAATGATGGGGCACTATTCCTCCCACTGATACCAATGATGGGGCACTATTCCTCACACTGACACCAATGATAGGGCACTATTCCTCCCACTGATACCAATGATGGGGCACTATTCCTCCACTGACACCAATGATGGGACACTATTCCTCCCACTGATACCATTGATGGGGCACTATTACTCCCAATAATTCCAATGATGGGGCACTATTCCTCCCACTGATACCAATGATGGGGCACTATTCCTCCAACTAATACCATTGATGGGGTACTATTACTCCCAATAATTCCAATGATGGGGCACCATTCCTCCCACTGATACCAATGATGGTGCACTATTGTAAGCTCCAAGGATCAGGGCCCTCCTATCCCTCTTGTATTGAACTGTATTGTTGCTGTATTGTCTCCCGTTATATTGTAAAGCACTCAGCAAACTGTTGGCGCCATAAATCCTGTACAATAATAATAAATAATAATATTCCTCCCACTGACACCAATGATGGGGCACTATTCCTTCCACTGGTACCAATGCTGGGGCACTATTCCTCCCACTGATACCAGTGATTGGGCACTATTCCTCCCACTGATACCAATGATGTGACACTATTCCTTCCACTGGTACTAATGATGGGGCATTATTTCTTCTACTAATGGAAATGATGGGGCACTATTTCTGTCACTGACACCAACGATGGGGTACTATTTCTGTCACTGACACCAACGATGGGGCACTATTCCTCTCACTGATACCATTGACAGGGCACTATTACTCCTACTGACACCACCGATAAGGCACTATTTCTCCCACTGATACCAATGATAAGGGACTTTCCTCCTGCTAATACCAATGATGGGGCATTTTTCTCCTGCTGATACCAATAATGGGGCACTATTTCTCCCACTGACACCAACGATGAGGCACTATTTCTCTTGCTGATACCAATGATGGGGCACTTTCCTCCCACTGACACCACTGATGGGGAACTATTCCTCCCAATAATACCAATGATGGGGCACTATTCCTCCCAATAATACCAATGATGGGGCACTATTCCTCCCACTGATACCAATGATGGGGCACTATTCCTCCCACTGATACCAATGATGGAGCACTATTCCTCCCACTGATACCAACAATGGGGCACTATTCCTCCCACTGATACCAATGATGGGACACTATTCTTCCCAATAATACCAATGATGGGGCACTTTCCTCCCACTGACACCATTGATGGGGAACTATTCCTCCCAATAATACCAATGATGGGGCACTATTCCTTCCACTGATCCCATTGATGGGGGATACTATAATCCCACTGATGCCGAGGCATTTTCTACCCCCACTGGTCAAAATCCATCCCCCCCATAAAGTCTGAAGGACAGCAAACTGGCCTTTTGTTTAAAAATTCTGCAGACCTCCTGCTTTAATGAAAAAAAGAAACAAAAAACCAACAAAAACAAAACACCATCACCTATAAAAACGATCGCATCAGCAGCCGATAATTAAATAAAACCATCGGCGCCCTGATTCTCCTATCCTCTCCCGAGAGCCACAAAAGCAGTTAAACTGAAATGCTTTTTGCTTGGCTGTGTCGGGTTCACGTCAAACAACTTTATCCGAACACGAGACAGCTCCAACACAAAAGTGTTATTGTTATGTGCTATGAATAATTTTCCATCATGGTCTAGAAGCTTTTAACAGAAGGCTCCGGTTTTATTTTGGGAATCCGAGAATTCTCTACGGAGCCGGCAAAATGCATTTTATATAGACATATAAAAAAAAAAAAAAAAAGAAAAAATTGAAGGCCTTTGCTGCCATTCTATTGTGTTGTACATGACACAGAAACTACTATGTGTGGCGTAGAGCTTTTCTTTTCAGATATTCAGCCGGCGCTTGTTTAAACAGCAACGCTTTCAAGACTCTGACCCCTAAAGCAATGCTTATTCCGAGGACATTTCATGCCCTTCAAGGAGAAATGTCTAGCTAGAATGTATCCTAGGTGTTAACACGGCTTCAAATAAAACACTGCTGGCATCCCACCAATTTCCAGTTTAATTCCAGTGGGCACACAAGATGTAATAAATCGCATGTCACTGTCAGGGCTAAAAGGACAGAGAAAAGGGGAAAAAAAGCAATCAGATACTCGCGGGCCGCGGCACGTGCGATAAAGCCATCTCTGTCCCCGGGTCACTTGTTTGAAATCATACAATAAGCGTCGCCGCTGTGTACTTTTCAAATGTGACAGCGTCAGGAGCGGGGAGAGGGCAGCGTGAGCCCGCTGGAGGTTTTTTCTTTTAGAAATGCGAGAGCACGGATGAGCGGGGCTTATTTTATAAGGCGCTTCAAGCAGGTGACGGCGTAATCTCAGCTGGACTCCAGGAAAATGGTTTAATAGGGTACTGAAATACATATACCGATCAGCCATAATTGGATGATCAGGCCTCTTGTAGGCAGGTGCAGTCTACATTCTCTACTGCAGGTGGCGCTCAATGGTAGCTGGAGGGGGGGGGTTCTCTATGGTTTTCTCGGTCACCTGGAGCAGTGATCCGGTTGGACCCTGGCAAAAGATTCATTATAACCAAAACAGGGTTAAAAACAATCACAAATGTTTTAGGCAGGCGCAGGCTACATTCTCCACTACAGGTGGCGCTCAATGGTAGCTGGGGGGGGGGGGTTCTTCTCTATGGTTTTTTCGGTCACCTGGAGCAGTGATCCGCTTGGACCCTGGCAAAAGATTTATTATAACCAAAACAGGGTTAAAAGCGCTCACAAAGGTTTTAGGCAAGTGCAGTCTACTTTCTCCACTGCAGGTGGCACTCAACAGAAGCTGGGGGGTTTTCTCTATGGTTTCTCGGTCACCTGGAGCAGTGATCCGGTTGGACCCTGGCAAAAGATTTATTATAACCAAAACAGGATTGAAAAAAACACTCACAAAGGTTTTAGGCAGGTGCAGTCTACATTCTCCACTGCAGGTGGCGATCAATGGTAGCTGGGGGGGGCGGGGTTCTATATGGTTTTCTCGGTCACCTGGAGCAGTGATCCGGTTGGACCTTGGCAGCCATCTGGCAGCTGTTAGGAAAGGCTCTGGTGCAGTAGGGAAGGAGAAGGGACTACAACAAGGAAGGAAAGCGCCTCTAAGTGTAGTAGCAAAAGATTTATTATAACCAAAACAACATGAAAAACACTCGCAAAGGTTTTAGGCAGGTGCAGTCTACATTCTCCACTGCAGGTGGCGCTCAACAGTAGCTGGGGGGGGTTCTCTATGGTTTTCTCTGTCATCTGGAGCAGTGATCCGGTTGGACCCTGGCAAAGGATTTATTATAACCAAAACAGGATAAAAAACACTCACAAAGGTTTTAGGCAGGTGCAGTCTACATTCTCCACTACAGGTGGCGCTCAATGGTAGCTGGGGGGGGGTTTCTCTATGGTTTTCTTGGTCACCTGGAGCAGTGATCCGGTTGGACCCTGGCAAAAGATTTATTGTAACCAAAACGGGATTAAAAACGCTCACAAAGGTTTTAGGCAAGTGCAGTCTACATTCTCCACTGCAGGTGGCACTCAACAGAAGCTGGGGGGTTTTCTCTATGGTTTCTCGGTCACCTGGAGCAGTGATCCGGTTGGACCCTGGCAAAAGATTTATTATAACCAAAACAGGATTGAAAAAAACACTCACAAAGGTTTTAGGCAGGTGCAGTCTACTTTCTCCACTGCAGGTGGCGATCAATGGTAGCTGGGGGGGGCGGGGTTCTATATGGTTTTCTCGGTCACTTGGAGCAGTGATCCGGTTGGACCCTGGCAGCCATCTGGCAGCTGTTAGGAAAGGTTCTGGTGCAGTAGGAAAAGAGAAGGGACTACAACAAGGAAGGAAAGCGCCTCTAAGTGTAGTAGCAAAAGATTTATTATAACCAAAACAACATGAAAAACACTCGCAAAGGTTTTAGGCAGGTGCAGTCTACATTCTCCACTGCAGGTGGCGCTCAACAGTAGCTGGGGGGGGTTCTCTATGGTTTTCTCTGTCATCTGGAGCAGTGATCCGGTTGGACCCTGGCAAAGGATTTATTATAACCAAAACAGGATAAAAAACACTCACAAAGGTTTTAGGCAGGTGCAGTCTACATTCTCCACTACAGGTGGCGCTCAATGGTAGCTGGGGGGGGGTTTCTCTATGGTTTTCTTGGTCACCTGGAGCAGTGATCCGGTTGGACCCTGGCAAAAGATTTATTGTAACCAAAACAGGATTAAAAACACTCACAAAGGTTTTAGGCAGGCGCAGTCTACATTCTCCACTGCAGGTGGCACTCAACAGAAGCTGGGGGGGTTTTCTCTATGGTTTCTCGGTCACCTGGAGCAGTGATCCGGTTGGACCCTGGCAAAAGATTTATTATAACCAAAACAGGATTGAAAAAAACACTCACAAAGGTTTTAGGCAGGTGCAGTCTACATTCTCCACTGCAGGTGGCGCTCAATGGTAGCTGGGGGGGCGGGTTCTATATGGTTTTCTCGGTCACCTGGAGCAGTGATCTGGTTGGACCCTGGCAGCCATCTGGCAGCTGTTAGGAAAGGTTCTGGTGCAGTAGGGAAGGAGAAGGGACTACAACAAGGAAGGAAAGCGCCTCTAAGTGTAGTAGCAAAAGATTTATTATACCCAAAACAGGATGAAAAACACTCGCAAAGGTTTTAGGCAGGTGCAGTCTACATTCTCCACTGCAGGTGGCGCTCAACAGTAGCTGGGGGGGGGGTTCTCTATGGTTTTCTCGGTCATCTGGAGCAGTGATCCGGTTGGACCCTGGCAAAAGATTTATTATAACCAAAACAGGAGTAAAAACACTCGCAAAGGTTTTAGGAAGGTGCAGTCTACATTCTCCACTGCAGGTGGCGCTCAACGGTAGCTTGGGGTTTTCTCTATTTTAGCTTGGGGGGTTTTGGCGTGCTTTATGCGAGTGGCTAAAGTAGGGACAGGTCAACTGACAGAGACAGCACTAGCGGTTAGGAAAGATTCAGGTGCAGTAGGGAAGGAGTAGGGACTACAACAAGAAAAGGAAAGTGCCTCTAAGTGCAGTAGCAAAAGATTTATTACAACCAAAACAGGATTAAAAATATTCACAAAGGTTTTAGGCAGGTGCAGTCTACATTCTCTATGGTTTTCTTGGTCATCTGCAGCAGTGATCTGGTTGGATGTGCTGGACTCAAGTGACCCTGGTGGCCAGCTTGGGTCAAGCAGAGTCTTTTTAAGTCCCTATGAACTAAAAGTGCAGCGCTAGAATTAGATTATGTCCATTAAGATAGATGTACATGAATATATCATAAAAGTAGGATAAAATGTTCATAAAGTTCATGCTAAGGTGCCAATCACAGCTGTAGGCAACTTCAATATTCAGTGATGTGCTCAAAGGTGTGGTAAGAATACGCACTCACCAGATGCGTATTGTAAATATGCATGTAATATGTATAGTCAGAGGTCCCCTTTAAGGATGGATGAGGTAAGCTGGGTACAGAATATCCTCCCTCTGGATGGTATACAGCCCAACGGATATCTCCTGGATAATCAAGGAATTGATCCTGCCAGAGGTCCCCTTTAAGGATGGATGAGTGTTTGCAGCCTGAGATGGAAACTCCCTCCTCTGGGTCCTGTGGGAAACTGCAGCTAGCTTCCAGGGTAGGGCTCAGCAAATTAATTAGCATCCACCATCCCATGATGATGAACCAGGGAGTGGTGATGACACGGGAAGCGGCTAGTCAGAGGCAGCACTGTGCATACACAGACTCCACCTCACACTGCAGACTGCAAGAACCCAGAAGTGTTGGTGAGGAGAGAGGAGGAAGAGCGGGGGATGAACGTTCACATCAGATGACGGAGCAGCACCTCCCCTGAGGATCAGCAGTGTGAGGAGGCGTCTGTGTATGCACAGTGCTGCCTCTGACCAGCCACGTCCCGTGTCATTCTACACCCAGTTGATCCAGAGGAAGGCAAAAAAACCCAGCAAAGCACGATCCAATTTGCTCCTGCAGGGAAACAATTCCTTCCTGATCCCCCGAGAGGCAATTTATTTCCTGGATTGTGGTGCTTAATAATTTGTATGGAAAAGCAGTAAAATAGATCTACAGCCACCAACAATAGACCCCCCATGACAATAGATCTCAGCAACAATAGATCACCTGCAACAAAATCCCCCCGCAACAATAGACCCCTGACCAGAGGCGGACTGACCATTTGGAAACTCGGGCGCTGCCCGAGGGCCCGGGGTCAGTAGGGGGCCCCATGAGATGCCTCTGGTACCTTTTTTTATAGGCTTTTTTGAGTTTGGGCAAGGACACAGGGGCCCCATGATCCCCTATTGCCTGGGGGCCCCATGAGTTGTCACTCCGCCCCAGCCCCTGACTGCAACAACAGATCTCCCAGCAGCCAGCATCAGTAGATCCCCTGGCATTCAGCAACAATAAACCCTGTCCTCAACAGTTGATCCATCTCAGTAACAACTGGCCCCCCAGCATTATAAGACCCACCCGCAGCAACAATAAATCCCCCACCAGAAACAGTAGACCCCCCCTGAAAAAAATAGAACAGATTCCATCCAGCAATAATAGATCCCCCAGCAGCCTGCATCAATAGACCCTCCAGTACACCCAGCACTCCTTGACATTACAAACATTCAGTGCTAGAGGTGCTGGAACTGCTTTCCCCCCCATTCCCACTGAAAAAAAGCACAAATCTCCTCTCTTGGCACAAATGCTCCCCCAGAGCAAATGCCTTGTCCCCCGCCTGTCAAATGCCTCTGTTAAATCCACCCTCCTACAACAAATCCAGCCCCCCACCTCCATTGTGTCCTCAGTACCGTAAAACATAGATCTCTGTATGCTGATCTGTACGCCAGACCTAAATACGGGAGGGAAGGATTCAGACCCAAAGGACGGACTGTCCCTTGAAGAAAGAACAGCTGGAAGCTATGCATCTGCCCAACACGAAACACGTTCGGAACAATTCGCTAAGCTGCATGAATTTATAGAACTGCGTTTGTGATAGACGAATTGATTGTTTTCTGATCAATGAGTTCAATTCACAATGTAGCAGAGGTGTGCGGTCGGGTTTTATTTATTTTTTTCTTCACATTAGTTATTTAACGACTGCAAGCCTATTCTCAAAAACTGGAACTTTTTTCGCATAAATCATCATTTTGACCCCATCTGGATTTCCACGTGTTGACGATCGTTAAACACTCTTGACGCATTTTTTTCCCTTGCACTGAACCTTATTTAAATGCAACATTTCAACACCCATCGACACGTCATTGCGCCAGTGTGAACTGAGACTATTGGAAAGAATGGGTCTTAGCTTGTCATTGTGCTGGGTCTGCGCTATATCACGCCATTCAGCGGACGTGGCGTGAACGAAAACCTTAACCACTTTGTGCCTGGGGGCATTTTTATAATTTTTCATACACGTGTTAAAACCCAATTTTTATTTTTCTAGAAAATTACTTACAACCCACAAACATGATATATTTACTGAAAGCAGAGGCCCTGGAGAATAAAATGCTGGCAGTTGCAATTTATTATGTCGTAGGATATTTGCGCAACTGTTTATCATATGCAAATTTTTTTATGTAATGTTATTATATTTACTAATGTACAGCAATTTATTTTTTTCAGTTGTATTATTTATTTATTTGTGTTTGCTTTCTCAGGTATGCATGGGGGAAGGGGGAACAGGGGTGTTTTTAATTTAATATTTTTTTTTATTTTCTTTTATTTATTTTTTTTACACTTTTTTTTTTTTTTAACATGTTTTCATTTGGATTTATTGCTATCACACACAGTCTAACAAGTCCCCTATATAATAGCATGAGCAGGTGACAGATCCACTTTATGGTGACATCACTTTTTCTGAAGAAAATGACACCAGGCTCATGGCTACAGCTGCCCTTTGCCCAACAGCCAGGCCACTCTGATCAGACAAAATTCTGACACTTCCTGGTAGTGTCGGAGCTCGCCTGCTCACTCCTATCTCCATCAGGGGCGGACTCACAACTCATGGGGCCCCCGGGCAATAGGGGATCATGGGGCCCCTGTGTCCTTGCCCAAACTCAAAAAAGCCTATGAAAAAGGTACTAGGGGCATCTCATAGGGCCCCCTACTGACCCCGGGCCCTCAGGCAGATCTCCAGAAATTCCAATTGGACCATTACTACCCACGTGGAAGAAAAATATATTTTAATTATATTTTAAAAATATTCTTCCCAAATATATTGCCATATATTTGAAATGTTACAATTTTGGCCATATTCAATATATTTTAAAATATATTTCAATAAATATATATATATATATATATACTGTATGTTGAAATGCATTTTTATTACGAAATATATGACGAATATTTTTAAAAATACATTTCAAATATACTGTATGTCTTTAAAAGTACAAATCTACATTTTTGGAATGCATTTACAAATATATGTAAAAAATATATGTTAAAATGACTTTATTAATGTTAAAAAAACTCTGAAGAATATATTCAAAACATATATTTTAACATATATTTTTACATATATTTGTAAATGCATTCCAAACATGTAGATTTGTATTTTCAAAGACATGCAGTATATTTGAAATGTATTTTTAAAAATATTTTTCATATATTTTGTAAAAAAAAAATGCATTTCAACATGCAGTATATATATATATATCTATATATTCATTAAAATCTATTTTGAAATATATTAAATACGATCAAAACTGTAGCATTTCAAATATATGGCAATATATTCGGGAAGAATTTTTTTAAAATATATTTCAAATATATATTTTTCTATATGGGTATGGTGAACTGTCCCACTTGCCAATAGGAACATGTGGGAGACAGGAGGAGGAGGGCAAGCTTTGGCCTATTATTTGGTATATTATATAATTTTTTATATAAAGTGACAGTGTTTTTACAAATTCATCCTATAACTTAATAACTGTGAAATGTAATCTCTACACCATCCATCCACTATTTGCCTTAATCCCCAAATAAAATAAAATATATTTTTTATATAAAGTCCACTACAAAATAAAATCCACTAAAATTTCTTTACAGTCCACCAAATGAAAGTCCAAACAATTCTTCCAACGATATCCAAAAATTATCCACCTGGAAAAAAAGAAAATTCACATAGTGCATTACCTTTTATAAATAAAAAAACCCCTTATGATTAAGTCGATGACGAAACGCGTCAAGGGAAAGTGACGTCAAGACGTTTTACCGGAACCAGAAGTTTACTGGCGGCCATTTTGGAGAAGGGAAAAGATCGTGGAGGTACACCTGGATGTTTCCCTGGATGGCTGTGAGACTCCTTTCATTCCCTAACAAGCGATTGTAAAAGCTTTACTATGTGAGCAGTTTAAATAAAGTATATTTGGTATATTTATTTGACGGTATTACACTATGTTCTGTATGTTCTCTTGGAGACAAATAAAACAGAGTGTCTGAGGAGGTCAGAGCGTGACAACAGGAGACTTCTGAGGAAAGATCCATAAGAGGGCTAGCCTGTGGAGTTCCTTAAGTATTTGAAGCATACTTTATTGGGATGGTTGGTAAGGGTACCCTTACTACAAATAGAAGTGTGCACTAAATTTTTGCTTTGGTGTTGATGTGGCACTGATGAGTGTTATATACACTTATTTTTTACTGATTCACGTTTGTTTCACGTTTTTTCACCATTTTTCACGAATACTCACTATATTAACTATATGGAATTTCTTTAAAAAAAATTATTTATAAAAGGTAATGCACTATGTGAATTTTCTTTTTTTGAGGTGGATAATTTTTGGATATCGTTGGAAGAATTATTTGGACTTTCATTTGGTGGACTGTAAAGAAATTTTAGTGGATTTTATTTTGTAGTGGACTTTATATAAAAAATATATTTTATTTTATTTGGGGATTAAGGCAAATAGTGGATGGATGGTGTAGAGATTACATTTCACAGTTATTATGTTATAGGATGAATTTGTAAAAACACTGTCACTTTATATGATTTTGTACACCTTCAGGGGAGGGTGTTGATTGTGTTGTAGGGTATTTATTAAATTTGGAGGTGGTTATTTTATAAATATTATATAATTTATGAAATATAAATCCTGTGTAATAATAATAATAATATTTTATAAAGTGGCAGCAAAGATTTATGATGCAACAAAAGATAAAAAAAGGTGAAGAGGAGGGCAAGCTTTGGCCTATTATTTGGTATATTATATAATTTATTAAGTATAAATCCTGAGTAATTAATAATAATAATAATAATAATAATAATATATTTTATAAAGTGGCAGCAAAGATTTAAGATACAACAAAAGATAAAAAAAGGTGAAGAGGAGGGCAAGCTTTGGCCTATTATTTGGTATATTATATAATTTATTAAGTATAAATCCTGAGTAATTAATAATAATAATAATAATAATAATAATAATATATTTTATAAAGTGGCAGCAAAGATTTATGATGCAACAAAAGATAAAAAAAGGTGAAGAGGAGGGCAAGATTTGGCCTATTATTTGGTATATTATATAATTTATTAAGTATAAATCCTGAGTAATTAATAATAATAATAATAATAATATATTTTATAAAGTGGCAGCAAAGATTTAAGATGCAACAAAAGATAAAAAAAGGTGAAGAGGAGGGCAAGCTTTGGCCTATTATTTGGTATATTATATAATTTATTAAGTATAAATCCTGAGTAATTAATAATAATAATAATAATAATAATAATATATTTTATAAAGTGGCAGCAAAGATTTATGATGCAACAAAAGATAAAAAAAAGGTGAAAACAAGTTTAAAAAAAAAATTGCAATTGTTTATGACAGACAGTGTTTAAACAAACGAAATGCCATTCAGCGAGGGTTTCCGATAAAAAAAAAATATTATCAGTGACTATTTGCGCTCCAAATGGCGTCGGATTCCCACAGCCAGAGAGGTAATAGGATTGTATTAGAATGTTCTGATACTCTTCAGAAATGTGGAGGATTTGACATCACTTAAAATAATTCAGATACATTAGTAGGTAGAAAATGACAGGTTGTGCCGATCCACTTAAAAGGAAAAAACGACGGCGTATTTACAGTAAGTACACTTTTTGGAGCTATTATTGTAACATTTTCCTGAAAGTCATTTCTGATGTGACTCCCCTATCATTGTTAGCCGTTCTGTGTTATCGCTTCCTTCCCCAAAGAGCCGGCAATGGCTGACCACACGGCTCCATGGACTCCACCTTTTTTTTTTTTTAATGAATTAATTTATTTATATTTTAATTTATTTTATTAAATTTACTTTTTTGTACACATTTAATTTTTTATATTTTTAAGCATTTATTTAGTTATTGCATTTTTTTTTCTTATGACCATAAATTCAAAGAGCTGTATTAGGCAATGGCTGACCACACAGCTCCCTGGACTCCACCTTCCTATTGACTGTCTATGTGAGGAGGAGCTCCAATGGCCAATAGGCAGCTGGAGGGTAGAAGGGAGATGGGGATGCTTTTCTTTTTATATATATACATATTTTGGTATTTATTTTATTACAATTTACTTTTTTGTACACATTTAATTTTTTATACACATTAAATTTTTTATATTTTTAAGCATTTATTTATTTATTGCATTTTTTTTTCTTCTGACCATAAATTCAAAGAGCTGTATTAGGCAATGGCTGACCACACAGCTCCCTGGACTCCACCTTCCTACTGACTGTCTATGTGATGAGGAGCTCCAATGGCCAATAGACAGCTGGAGGGTAGAAGGGAGATGGGGGGGCTTTTCTTCTTATATATTTATTTATTTTTTAATTTATTTTATTACAATTTACTTTTTTGAACACATTTGCATTTTTATATTTTTATGCATTTATTTATTGTATTTGTTTTTTTTTTACCATAAATACAAAGAGCTGTATTAGGCAATGGCTGACCACACAGCTCCCTGGACTCCACCTTCCTACTGACTGTCTATGTGATGAGGAGCTCCAATGGCCAATAGACAGCTGGAGGGTAGAAGGGAGATGGGGATGCTTTTCTTTTTATATATACATATTTTGGTATTTATTTTATTACAATTTACTTTTTTATTTATGTTTTATTCCATTTTTTTTTCTTCTGACCAAAAATTCAAAGAGCTGTATTAGGCAATGGCTGACCACACAGCTCCCTGGACTCCACCTTCCTACTGACTGTCTATGACGCTTGATGAGGAGCTCCAATGGCCAATAGACAGCTGGGAGGGTAGAAGGGAGATAGGGGTGCTTTTCTTTTTATATATTTATTTATGTTTTAGTTTGTTTTATTACAATTTACTTTTTTGTACACATTTGCATTTTTATGCATTTATTTATTTATTGTATTTATTTTTTTTTACCATAAATTTAAAGAGCTGTATTAGGCAATGGCTGACCACACGGTTCCCTGGACTCCACCTTCCTATTGACTGTCTATGACATGTGATGAGGAGCTCCAATGGCCAATAGACAGCTGGGAGGTGAGATGGGGGTGCTTTTATTTTATAAATATATATATATATATATATATATATATATAACATTTATTTTTGTATTTATTTTATTACAATTTACTTTTTTGTACACATTTCATTTTTTATATTTTTATGCATTTTTATTATTTATTGCATTTTTTTTCTTTTGACCATAAATTCAAAGAGCTGTATTAGGCAATGGCTAGCCACACGACTCCCTGGACTCCACCTTCCTACTGACTGTCTATGTGATGAGGATCTCCAATGGCCAATATACAGCTGGGAGGGTAGAAGGGAGATGAGGGGGCTTTTCTTTTTATATATTTATTTATTTTTAAATTTATTTTATTACAATTTACTTTTTTGTACACATTTCATTTTTTATATTTTTATGCATTTTTTTATTTATTGCATTTTTTTTTCTTTTGACCATAAATTCAAAGAGCTGTATTAGGCAATGGCTAGCTACACGGCTCCCTGGACTCCACCTTCCTATTGACTGTCTATGACATGTGATGAGGAGCTCCAATGGCCAAAAGACAGCTGGGAGTGTAGAAGTGAGATGGGGGTGCTTTTATATATATATATATATATGTATATATATATATATATATATATATATATATATATTTTTTTTTTTATTTTTATTTTTTTTTAATTACAATTTACTTTATTTGTACACATTTAATTTTTTATATTTTTAAGTATTTATTTGCGATGAGGAGCTCCAATGGCCAATAGACAGCTGGGAGGTGAGATGGGGGTGCTTTTATTTTATATATACACATACATATATATACCGTATATATAATTTATTTTTGTATTTATTTTATTAGAATTTACTTTTTTGTATACTTTTTAATTTTTATGTATTTATCTTTATATTTATTTATTTTTTCTTTTGTTCTTTTGACCATGAGGTCAAAGAGCTGTATTAGGCAATGGCTGCCTCCATCATTGGTGTCAGTACGAGGAATGATGCCCCATCAATGGTTTCAGTGGGAGGAATAGTGCCCCATCATTGGTGTCAGTGGGAGAAATAGTGCCCCATCATTGGTGTCAGTGGGAGAAATAGTGCCCCATCATTGGTTTTAGTGGGAGGAATAGTGCCCCATCATTGGTGTCAGTGGGAGAAATAGTGCCCCATCATTGGTGTCAGTGGGAGGAATAGTGCCCCATCATTGGTGTCAGTGGGAGGAATAGTACCCCATCATTGGTATCAGTGGGAGGAATAGTGCCCCATCATTGGTGTCAGTGGGAGGAATAGTGCCTCATCATTGGTATCAGTGGGAGGAATAGTGCCCCATCATTGGTATCAGTGGGAGGAATAGTGCCCTATCATTGGTGTCAGTGGAAGGAATAGTGCCCCATCATTGGTATCAGTGGGAGGAATAGTGCCCCATCATTGGTATCAGTGGGAGGAATAGTGCCCCATCATTGATGTCAGTGGGAGGAATAGTGCCCCATCATTGGTATCAGTGGGAGGAATAGTGCCCCATCATTGGTATCAGTGGGAGGAATAGTGCCCCATCATTGGTGTCAGTGGGAGGAATAGTGCCTCATCATTGGTATCAGTGGGAGGAATAGTGCCCCATCATTGGTATCAGTGGGAGGAATAGTGCCCTATCATTGGTGTCAGTGGAAGGAATAGTGCCCCATCATTGGTGTCAGTGGGAGGAATAGTGCCCCATCATTGGTATCAGTGGGAGGAATAGTGCCCCATCATTGATGTCAGTGGGAGGAATAGTGCCCCATCATTGGTATCAGTGGGAGGAATAGTGCCCCATCATTGGTGTCAGTGGGAGGAATAGTGCCCCATCATTGGTGTCAGTGGAAGGAATAGTGCCCCATCATTGGTATCAGTGGGAGGAATAGTGCCCCATCATTGATATTAGTAGGAGGAATAGTTCCCCATCATTGGTATCAGTGGGAGGAATAGTGCCCCATCATTGGTGTCAGTGGGAGGAATAGTTCCCCATCATTGGTATCAGTGGGAGGAATAGTGCCCCATCATTGGTGTCAGTGGGAGGAATAGTTCCCCATCATTGGTATCAGTGGGAGGAATAGTGCCCCATCATTGGTGTCAGTGGGAGGAATAGTGCCCCATCATTGGTGTCAGTGGGAGGAATAGTGCCCCATCATTGGTATTAGTGGGAGGAATAGTGCCCCATCATTGGTATTAGTGGGAGGAATAGTGTCCTGTCATTGGTGTCAGTGGGAGGAATAGTGCACCATCATTGGTGTCAGTGGGAGGAATAGTACCCCATCATTGGTGTTAGTGGGAGGAATAGTACCCCATCATTGGTGTCAGTGGGAGGAATAGTGCCCCATCATTGGTATTAGTGGGAGGAATAGTGTCCTGTCATTGGTGTCAGTGGGAGGAATAGTACCCCGTCATTGGTGTTAGTGGGAGGAATAGTACCCCATCATTGGTGTCAGTGGGAGGAATAGTAACCCATCATTGGTGTCAGTGGGAGGAATAGTGCCCCATCATTGGTGTCAGTGGGAGGAATAGTGCTCCGAGGGCCAGATAAAAGCAGGCATATATATATATATAGATATTTTTCCCTGTATACAGTACGCACTGTATATGTATATAGATATAGATAATAAAATAGTCTATAGATTCCCTTTAAATTTCCATCCTCCTCCCCGACAGCGAATCCATTTTGAAGTGCACAGCGAGGCGCGGCAGATAAAAGCGCGTCCTTCAAGTGACAACATGAAATATACAGAACAACAATACTATTGAGAGATATTATTATGGAGTAATATTGTGACTTCCAGGAGATAAGAGGAACGAGCGCGATACGATCAGCGGAGGTAAACGGAAAACAATGTGCGTTCTGTTTTCTGAGTCCAATAGATCAGTCCTTCTTCACGTTTTTACTGGATGTGAGGACATTTAGATGCCGCCGTGTGCGGCCGGGGAAAATTGTCTTTATGGAAAACAGTGGAGTGCGCGGGGGAACGAAAAAAAATCTGTTTTTTTTTCAACACATTTATACAGCATACCTCCTCTTACTAAGTAGATATTCAACCTTTTCTGTTTTGATTTGATAACTTATTTGAGACCCAATGATGTCATCATTGGGTCTCTGTCATTCTCTATGCAATGCAGGAAGATCCCGGCTGGTGGGAGGGCCTTATAGTTTGCCTGTCCTGGCTCCTCGCGAAGACCGCATGGCTTCCAGGAGGACGAACGTCGCCCAAAATCACCATAAGGCTCCATTCACGTGATCATTTTGACAGTGTGATTTTCACACGATTCTGCGTGCCGCATAGGGCCAATCCGGTCACTGGAATGCGTGTTTGTCACCCGAAAAGAAACTCCTGCTCCTCCTTGACTAACACGCATTCAAGTGACCGGGTTGGCCCTATGCGGCACGCAGAATCGCGTGAAAATCGCGCTGTCAAATTGATCATGTGAATGAAGCCTTACGCTGACTTTGGGCGACGTTCGTCCTCCCGGAAACTGTGCGATCTTTGCATCGGCTTATGAAAAAAAGACGTTTCTTTTCAGGTGATAAACACCCATTCAAGTGACCGGGTTGGCCCTATGCGGCACGCAGAATCGCATGAAAATCGCGCTGTCAAAGTGATCATGTGAATGGAGCCTTACGCTGACTTTGGGTGACGTTCGTCCTCCCGGAAACTGTGCGATCTTCGAATCGGCTTATAAAAAGGAAAACAGTCAACGAGGAGCAGGAGTTTCTTTCCGGTTGACAAACACGCATTCAAGTGACCGGATTGGCCCTATGCGGCACGCAGAATCGCATGAAAATCGCGCTCTCAAAGTGATCACGTGAATGGAGCCTTACGCTGACTTTGGGTGACGTTCGTCCTCCCGGAAACTGTGCGATCTTTGCATCGGCTTATGAAAAAAAGACGTTTCTTTTCAGGTGATAAACACGCATTCAAGTGACCTGGTTGGCCCTATGCGGCACGCAGAATTGCGTGAAAATTGCACTGTCAAAGTGATCATGTGAATGGAGCCTTACGCTGACTTTGGGTGACGTTCGTCCTCCCGGAAACTGTGCGATCTTCGAGTCGGCTTATAAAAAGGAAAACAGTCAACGAGGAGCAGGAGTTTCTTTCCGGTTGACAAACATGCATTCAAGTGACCAGATTGGCCCTATGCGGCACGCAGAATCGCGTGAAAATCGCGTTGTCAAAGTGATCATGTGAATGGAGCCTTACGCTGACTTTGGGCGACATTTGTCCTCCCGGAAGCCGTGCGATCTTCGAGTCGGCTTATAAAAAGGAAAACAGTCAACGAGGAGCAGGAGTTTCTTTCCGGTTGACAAACACGCATTCAAGTGACCGGATTGGCCCTATGCGGCACGCAGAATCGCGTGAAAATCGCGCTGTCAAAGTGATCACGTGAATGGAGCCTTACGCTAACTTTGGGCGACGTTTGTCCTCCCGGAAACTGTGTGATCTTCGCATCAGCTAATGAAAAAAAGACGTTTCTTTTCAGGTGATAAACACGCATTCAAGTGACCGGATTGGCCCTATGCAGCACGCAGAATCGCGTGAAAATCGCGCTGTCAAAATGATCATATAATTGGAGCCTTACGCTGACTTTGGGCGACGTTCGTCCTCCCGGAAGCCGTGCGATCTTCGAGTCGGCTTATAAAAAGAAAAACAGTCAACGAGGAGCAAGAGTTTCTTTCCGGTTGACTAACACGCATTCAAGTGACCACATTGGCCCTATGCAGCACGCAGAATTGCGTGAAAATCGCGCTGTCAAAGTGATCACGTGAATGGAGCCTTACGCTGATTTTGGGTGACGTTCGTCCTCCCGGAAGCTGTGCGATCTTCGCATCGGCTTATGAAAAAAAGACGTTTCTTTTCAGGTGATAAACACGCATTCAAGTGACCGGATTGGCCCTATGCGGCACGCAGAATCGCATGAAAATCGCGCTCTCAAAGTGATCACGTGAATGGAGCCTTACGCTGATTTTGGGTGACGTTCGTCCTCCCGGAAACTGTGCGATCTTTGCATCGGCTTATGAAAAAAAGACGTTTCTTTTCAGGTGATAAACACGCATTCAAGTGACCGGATTGGCCCTATGCGGCACGCAGAATCGCGTGAAAATCGCGCTGTCAAAGTGATCACGTGAATGGAGCCTTACGCTGACTTTGGGCGACGTTTGTCCTCCCGGAAACTGTGCGATCTTCGCTTCGGCTTATGAAAAAAAGAAGTTTCTTTTCAGGTGATAAACACGCATTCAAGTGACCGGATTGGCCCTATGCGGCACGCAGAATCGCGTGAAAATCGCGCTGTCAAAATGATCATATAATTGCAGCCTTACGCTGACTTTGGGCGACGTTTGTCCTCCCGGAAACTGTGCGATCTTCGCATCGGCTTATGAAAAAAAGAAGTTTCTTTTCAGGTGATAAACACGCATTCAAGTGACCGGATTGGCCCTATGCGGCACGCAGAATCGCGTGAAAATCGCGCTGTCAAAATGATCATATAATTGGAGCCTTACGCTGACTTTGGGCGATGTTCGTCCTCCCGGAAGCCGTGCGATCTTCGAGTCGGCTTATAAAAAGGAAAACAGTCAACGAGGAGCAGGAGTTTCTTTCCGGTTGACAAACACGCATTCAAGTGACCGGATTGGCCCTATGCAGCACGCAGAATCGCGTGAAAATCGCGCTGTCAAAATTATCATATAATTGGAGCCTTACGCTGACTTTGGGCGACGTTCGTCCTCCCGGAAGCCGTGCGATCTTCGAGTCGGCTTATAAAAAGAAAAACAGTCAACGAGGAGCAAGAGTTTCTTTCCGGTTGACTAACACGCATTCAAGTGACCACATTGGCCCTATGCAGCACGCAGAATTGCGTGAAAATCGCGCTGTCAAAGTGATCACGTGAATGGAGCCTTACGCTGATTTTGGGTGACGTTCGTCCTCCCGGAAGCTGTGCGATCTTCGCATCGGCTTATGAAAAAAAGATGTTTCTTTTCAGGTGATAAACACGCATTCAAGTGACCGGATTGGCCCTATGCGGCACGCAGAATCGCATGAAAATCGCGCTCTCAAAGTGATCACGTGAATGGAGCCTTACGCTGACTTTGGGTGACGTTCGTCCTCCCGGAAACTGTGCGATCTTTGCATCGGCTTATGAAAAAAAGACGTTTCTTTTCAGGTGATAAACACGCATTCAAGTGACCTGGTTGGCCCTATGCGGCACGCAGAATTGCGTGAAAATTGCGCTGTCAAAGTGATCATGTGAATGGAGCCTTACGCTGACTTTGGGTGACGTTCGTCCTCCCGGAAACTGTGCGATCTTCTCTTTGGCTTATGAAAAAAAGACGTTTCTTTTCAGGTGATAAACACTCATTCAAGTGACCGGGTTGGCCCTATGCGGCACGCAGAATTGCGTGAAAATTGCGCTGTCAAAGTGATCACGTGAATGGAGCCTTACGCTGACTTTGTGTGACATTTGTCCTCCCGGAAGCCATGTGATCTTCGAGTCGGCTTATAAAAAGGAAAACAGTCAACGAGGAGCAGGAGTTTCTTTCCGGTTAACAAACACGCATTCAAGTGACCGGGTTGGCCCTATGCGGCACGCAGAATCGCGTGAAAATCGCGCTGTCAAAGTGATCACGTGAATGGAGCCTTACGCTGACTTTGGGTGACGTTCGTCCTCCCGGAAACCGTGCGATCTTCGCTTCGGCTTATAAAAACAAAAAAGAAAAACATTCAACACGCAGATCGACAAACAGCGTGCACATTAAAGCGGCCAATCTGACGCTTCCATCCTGCTAATGCCTTAATCTTTTTTGCTAATCTTATTCGGTCCTTTGAAAAAAAAAAAAAAAAAATTCAAAGAACAAATAAACAGAAATTCCCGGGAGATTGTAATTGAAAGCCGGCAAAAAAAGAAAAAAAAATTGTAATTCTACAAATTACATTTCAATCGGCGCCCAATTATGATAAATAAACAGAAGAGACACTGTATCAATCAATACGGCATTTCCATTATTTTGTGTAATTCGACGCCTCGCCTCGCGCGGTATTCAAATTTCAATTACTCGCCTGACCTTAGCCACTTGTGAAGGTTACTTTATTTTCAGTTTCGCACTCCTTTCCCATCGACCGGCGCGCGTCCCCTGACCGTTTAACAAGTCCCACGTCAGCCTTTCAAGCCGAGCTATTCCTGTTGACATTAATAATTATGACAACACCTGAACTGACTTTGTAGCGAAATGAGAAAAAAAAAAAAAAATCTCATTGATGTCTAGACGGTCGCTGTTGAAAAACATATCTGACGTGATTGTACAACGTATGGATGCGAAGCATGATATCAGCGGGGAAATCGCGAGGAATGGAGCGACTTTACCGAAATTATTCTGGCGGCAAAATTACCAACTGAAACTCTCAATGAAGGTGAATTTTTGGTGATTTTAGGGCTCGTTCACACTTCACTTTATTTCTAACTCTTGCCAAATGTCCCTATAGCTGTTTGACAGGCGTTTGGGAAGAGATAACGCTCCTCAAACGCTCACCAAACGCCCCAGGCACGGTTTTGATGCGGTTGATAGGCGTTTGCCAAGCATTAAAACCGCACCACAAACGCCTATAATGAAGTTAAATGGTATTAATGCTCCGCAACTGCCTCGCAACCGCCTCACAATTCGAGTCGCAACCGTGCCGCAACTGCCTCACAACCACATTGCAACTGCCTCACAACCGCGTCACAACTGCCTCACAACTACATTGCAACTGCCTCACAACCGCATCGCAACCGCCTCACAACCTCCTCGCAACCTCCTCACAACCGCCTCACAACCTCCTCGCAACCGCCTCACAACCGCCTCACAACCACCTTGCAACCGCATTGCAACCGCCTCGCAACCGCCTCACAACCGCTTTGTAACTGCATTGCAACCACCTCGCAACGACCTCACAACCTCCTTGCAACCACCTCGCAACCGCATCGCAACCGCCTCACAACCGCTTTGTAACCGCATCGTAACCACCTCACAACCGCCTCGCAACTACCTTGCAACCGCATTGCAACCGCATTGCAACCGCCTCACAACCGCTTTGTAACCACCTCGCAACCGCCTCACAACCGCCTCGCAACTGCCTCACAACTGCCTCGCAACTGCCTCACAACTGCCTCACAACCGCCTCGCAACCGCCTCACAACTGCATCGCAACTGCCTTGCAACCGCATCGCAACCGCCTCACAACCGCCTCGCAACCGTCTCGCAACCGCCTCGCAACCGCCTCACAACCGCATCGCAACTGCCTCACAACCGCTTTGTGACCGCATCACAACCGCATCACAACCGCCTCGCAACCGCATCGCAACCGCCTCACAACCGCTTTGTAACCGCATCGCAACCGCATCGCAACCGCCTCACAACCGCCTCGCAACTGCCTCACAACTGCCTCGCAACTGCCTCACAACTGCCTCACAACCACCTCGCAACCGCCTCACAACTGCATCGCAACTGCCTTGCAACCGCATCGCAACTGCCTCACAACCGCCTCGCAACCGTCTCGCAACTGCCTCACAACCGCCTCGCAACCGCATCACAACTGCCTCACAACCGCTTTGTAACCGCATCGCAACCGCATCACAACTGCCTCACAACCGCTTTGTAACCGCATCGCAACCGCCTCACAATCGCGTCACAACTTACTAAAAACGATGGCTCCGGGACTAAAGTGGTTGGACAGGTCCACTTTATACACACGGCCAATGGGGTACATTTACTAAAAATGGAGCGCTCAGAATCCGGTGCAGCTGTGCATGGGAGCCAATCAGCTTCTAACGTCAGCTGGTTCAGTGAAGCTTTGGCACTAAAACCTGGAAGCTGATTGGTTTCTATGTGGAGTTGCACCAGATTTTGTAATCTCCAATTTTGGTAAATAACCCCCAATGTGTTCCAAGTAGAAATATGTAATATATCTGGGTGACGGTTTTTTTTTTCCCTTTTTACGCCATAAACCTGGGAAATAATTTGCGCTCAATTTTCAGTTTTATATCAGATCTCGCTGCCTTTACTTTATGAGAAGCGTGCATAGAATTGTGGGTGATTGAAAAGTCAAGATCTCCGTACTCGGGTCTCCAGTCCACCTTCCACCTGGGACTCCATTTGTCTCGTACTCTATTGGTTCGGGTTTTCATCAGCTGGTCCAGTAAGATGATAGCGCCAACTTACTAAAACCGATGGCTCCGGGACTAAAGTGGTTGGACAGGTCCACTTTATACACACAGCCAATGGGTACATTACTAAAAATAGAGCTCTCAGAATCTGGTGCAGTTGTGCATGGGAGCCAATCAGCTTCTAACTTCGGCTGGTTCAATGAAGCTTTGGCACTAAAACCTAGAAGCTAATCTGGGAATTATTTTGCGCTCAATTTCCAGTTTTATATCAGGTCTCGCTGCCTTTATTTTCTGAGAAGCGTGCATAGAATTGTGGGTGATTGAAAAGTCAAGATCTCCGTACTCGGGTTTCCAGTCCACCTTCCACCTAGGACTCCATTTGTCTTGTACTCGATCGGTTCGGGTTTTCATCAGCTGGTCCAGTAAGATGATAGCGCCAGCTTACTAAAAATGATGGCTCCGGGACCAAAGTGGTTGGACAGGTCCACTTTATACACACAGCCAATGGGGTACATTTACTAAAAATGGAGAGCTCAGAATCTGGTGTGGCTGTGTATGGGAGCCAATCAGCTTCTAGCTTCAGCTGGTTCAATGAAGGTTTGGCAATAAAACCTGGAAGTGGATTAGTTTCTATGCGGAGCTGCACCAGATTTTGCACTCTCCAATTTCAGTAAATAACCCCCAATGTGTTCCAAGTAGAAATATGTAATATATCTGGGTGAAGGTTTTTCTTTTTCCCCCCTCTTTACACCATAAATCTGGGAATTAATTTGCCCTCAATTTTCAGTTTTATATCAGATCTCGCTGCCTTTACTTTCTGAGAAGCGTGCATAGAATTGTGGGTGATTGAAAAGTCAAGATCTCTGTACTCGGGTCTCCAGTCCACCTTCCACCTAGGACTCCATTTGTCTCGTAATCTATCAGGTTGGGTTTTCATCAGCTGGTCCAGTAAGATGATAGCGCCAGCTTACTAAAAACGATAGCTCCAGGACTAAAGTGGTTGGACAGGTCCACTTTATACACATAGCCAATGGGGTACATTTACTAAAAATGGAGCACTCAGAATCCGGTGCAGCTGTGCATGGGAGCCAATCAGCTTCTAACTTCGGCTGGTTCAATGAAGCTTTGGCACTAAAACCTAGAAGCTAATCTGGGAATTATTTTGCGCTCAATTTCCAGTTTTATATCAGATCTCGCTGCCTTTACTTTCTGAGAAGCGTGCATAGAATTGTGGGTGATTGAAAAGTCAAGATCTCCGTACTCTGGTCTCCAGTCCACCTTCCACCTGGGACTCCATTTGTCTCATACTCTATCGGTTTGGGTTTTCTTCAGCTGGTCCAGTAAGATGATAGCGCCAACTTACTAAAATCGATGGCTCCGGGACTAAAGTGGTTGGACAGGTCCACTTTATACACACAGCCAATGGTAAATAACCCCCTAATGTGTTCCAAGTAGAAATATGTAATATATCTGGGTGAAGGTTTTTCTTCCCCCCCCCCTCTTTACACCATAAATCTGGGAATTAATTTGCGCTCAGTTTTATATCAGATCTCGCTGCCTTTACTTTATGAGAAGTGTGCATAGAATTGTGGGTGATTGGAAAGTCAAGATCTCCGTACTCGGGTCTCCAGTCCACCTCCCACCTGGGACTCCTCTTGTCTCGTACTCTATCAGTTTGGGTTTTCTTCAGCTGGTCCAGTAAGATGATAGCGCCAGCTTACTAAAAACGATGGCTCCGGGACTAAAGTAGTTGGATAGGTCCACTTTATACACACAGCCAAGGGGGTACATTTACTAAAAACGGAGCTCTCAGAATCCGGTGCAGCTGTGCATGGGAGCCAATCAGCTTCTAGCTTCAGCTGGTTCAATGAAGGTTTGGTAATAAAACCAGGAAGCGGATTGGTTTCTATGCGGAGCTACACCAGAATTTGCAATATCAAATTTTGGTAAATAACCCCCAATGTGTTCCAAGTAGAAATATGTAATATATTTGAGTGAAGGTTTTTCTTCCCCCCCCCTCTTTACACCATAAATCTGGGAATTAATTTGCGCTCAGTTTTATATCAGATCTCGCTGCCTTTACTTTATGAGAAGCGTGCATAGAATTGTGGGTGATTGAAAAGTCAAGATCTCCGTACTCGGGTCTCCAGTCCACCTCCCACCTGGGACTCCTCTTGTCTCGTAATCTATCTGTTTGGGTTTTCTTCAGCTGGTTCAGTAAGATGATAGCGCCAGCTTACTAGAAACGATGGCTCCGGGACTGAAGTGGTTGGACAGGTCCACTTTATACACACAGCCAATGGGGTACATTTACTAAAAACGGAGCGCTCAGAATCCGGTGCAGCTGTGCATGGGAGCCAATCAGCTTCTAGCTTTGGCTGGTTCAATGAAGCTTTGGCAATAAAACCTGGAAGCGGATTAGTTTCTATGTGGAGCTGCACCAGATTTTGCACTCTCCAATTTTAGTAAATAACCCCCCAATGTGTTCCAAGTAGAAATCGGCACCTTATCCACCTATCCTAACCCAAATAATGAACGAAACGCGCAGGTGAACGCATCATGCCGCCAAATTCGTAGGCCGTCGGTAAAATAATCCTTCATGGTTTACCTTGGCGATGCTGAGAAATAAATAGAGCCGTTATTACGGAAGGAGGAAGCCAGCGCCATTTCGCACTTGACATTCCCCCTTGAGCAGGACTGTCATCGGCGGGTTTCCTGCGACCTTCTTATCTTTATTGTGGCAAATCAACTTCCTGAAACTCATCATCTCATCCATTAAACTTTTGAGATCCAGGTCAGACCTTAATGATTTAGTCAATTAATCAAGTCGCTGCAATGCCACTTGGCTGCCTGACCTTTTACAATAGTTATTCTGGCCCCTCTTTTGCCATGTGACGATCCCTCAGAAGTCCCTCGTCTCATGAATAATTCAACGGCCAGTGGTCAATTGACTGTCACCTGCACGGAAGGGACGCGCGGGCTGGATATTTATAATACCTGAGGGTGTCGCTGAGATTCGGAGTTAAAAAGCTGGAGGTCCAGAGCGATGTTTCTGAAGTGGAAAATAGTTTCATTCTCTCTTTTAACTCATTTTCTTGGAGGAAATAAAATATGTAATATATCTGGGTGAAGGTTTTTTTTTTTTTTACTTCCCCTCTTTACGCCATACATCTGGGAATTAATTTGCGCTCAATTTTCAGTTTTATATCAGATCTCGCTGCCTTTACTTTATGAGAAGCGTGCATAGAATTGTGGGTGATTGAAAAGTCAAGATCTCCGTACTCGGGTCTCCAGTCCACCTTCCACCTGGGACTCCATTTGTCTCGGTTACTCTATCGGTTTGGGTTTTCTTCAGCTGGTCCAGTAAGATAATAGCGCCAATTTACAAAAACCGACGGGTTTCGTTATTGTATTTCCCTTTTCTTTTTTCTTGAAATGTTCAGTTTGCAATTCCAAATGTTCCATAGGTGTGGTATCAGTGGTGTATTCAGGTTTTGTGCTGCACTAAGCCAGCCTTTCTCAACCAGGGTGCCCAGGCACCCTGGGGTGCCTTGAGGTTTCTTCAGGGGTGCCTTGAGGTTTCTTCAGGGGTGCCTTTACAAAATGTCAAAAAATTTGCCCAAAACTTGTATACAAGCCAGTGGGTGGAACAAGCCTGCCTTTTAGTTACAGAAAGCCACAGGTTTTCAATGTGCACCAGGGGTGACCATTCGGCTACTCAGGCACTGCCCAAGGACCCAGGGTCAGTAGGGGGCCCCCTGATATGCCCCTAGTACCTTTCATAGGCTTTTTTGGTGTGTGGTTTTAAATGTGGGTGAGGACACAGGGGCCCCACGATCCCCTATTGCCCAGAGGCCCCATGAGATGCCCTTAGTACCTTTCATAGGCTTTTTTTTGGGTGTGGTTTTAAGTGTGGGTGAGGACACGGGGGGCCCCATGATCCCCTATTGCCCAGGGGCCCCATGAGTTGTCAGTCCTCCCCTGATGTGCACCATTACAACCTTCTAGCTGTCGGCATCCTGACAACCAATGACATCATCAGTTGATAAGGAGGATGTTAGCTGCCTGCACAGCATCCTGGTTTGGCCCTCTCCTGCCCCTCTCCATCAGTGATGGGGTCACATTAGCTCAGTGATGGAGAAAAACTGAGGGGGAAGAGAAACACTGGAATACTAGTCAGTACCACTGTGCAAAAGTGTATTTGTTTTGGAAGAATAAATCGCCTCCAATGTTGGGTGTCCTACAGGGGTGGACTGACCATTTGGAAACTCGGGCACTGCCCGAGGGCCCGGGGTCAGTAGGGGGCCCCATGAGATGCCCCTGGTACCTTTTTCATAGGTTTTTTTGAGTTTGGGCAAGGACACAGGGGCCCCATGATCCCCTATTGCCCGGGGGCCCCATAAGTTGTCAGTGCGCCCCTGGTGTCCTACTTGTGTGGATGTTGCTACGTTATATAAAACTATCAAAATAGGTTTTTGCATTGTAGAATGAGGTGGCCTTTTAAAATTATGGACAGTCTTGAGGCACCCCAGTTTAGAATGGAGTGCCTCAAGACTGTCTGTAATTTTAAAGGGTGCCTCGGGACTGTCCATAATTTTAAAGGGTGCCTCGGGACTGTCCATAATTTTAAAGGGTGCCTCAAGACTGTCCGAAATTTTAAAGGGTGCCTCGGGACTGTCCATAATTTTAAAGGGTGCCTCGGGACTGCCCGTAATTTTAAAGGGTGCCTCAAGACTGTCCGAATTTTTAAAGGGTGCCTCGGGACTGTCCATAATTTTAAAGGGTGCCTCGGGACTGTCCATAATTTTAAAGGGTGCCTCGGGACTGCCCGTAATTTTAAAGAGTGCCTCGGGACTGTCCATAATATTAAAGGGTGTCTTGACTGAGAAAAAGTTGAGAAACACTGTGCTAGGCAACTCAAAACTTGGCAGAGAGAGCCTGACATTGACCAAGAACACCCCTGCCCCCCACCCGAGAGAGCCTCCAACTACCACTGCCCCCCCATACGCCAGCTACCATCTCCCATGATGAGAGAGAAAAAGACATTCACCTTCACAGCTCCGGACATCCCCAGGAACGAGAGTCGGGCTGTGTGTATACCGTCATGAAACCCCAAACCTCTCTTGGAACCCACCAAGTCCCCATGCCGTGTGTCCCTTCTTCCATCCCTTCTTCCGAGGGGTAGTGCTGCTCCCCCTGAAAAATGCCGCCCCTGGCAAATGCCTTGTTTGCCTTGTGGTAAATACACCCCTGTGTGGTATTGTTAAAAACAGAAGCGTCAGGAGGTGAAACCTCGACACATAGACACATGTTCCAGTGCTGACTGTCTAAGTGGGGATATCAACTCACACTGGAGAAATTTCCATTACTTTCTGTTGTGTCTCTTGATCGGGACTTGATGGGAAATATTTTATACAGGCCACACACTCTATCAAAAAAACAAAAAACAAACTAAAGTTATGACTTGGGTTACAATTAAAACAGCTCTATTTTCTGTTTTTTCTTATTTTTAATAGGCCCATTATTATTCATTTATTATTTAAGATACAATGGACTTTTAAAACCCTTCAAAGCCCCAACGTCTGCTCAGGTGGACCTGTAGTAAGTTATTCCAATGGATACGTATCTGTAGATGTATGGTAGGAGAGGCGATATGGTGAAGTGGTGTTTTGTTTCATCTATATTAATTTGGTATCTACACCGTACCTTCCGTGAGGACATCGATGACGAAACACGTAGGGCGGTGCCTTAGGATGTGACGTTCAGAACGCTCCCGGTCTGTTTGCACGTTGCATGTGCATGTTTAGCTGGGTCTGAGTCGCTTGTATTCATTACACACGCGGTCTATACTGGTGTCAGTCTGGACACCTTGCTTGTAAGTGCATTTCTTCAATAAAGTTTGATGTTTTTTAAAACATACTGCACCAGTGACGGTCTGATCATCTCTCAGTTTGGATCAGGGGCGGACTGACCATTTGGAAACTCGGGCACTGCCAGTGCCCGGGTCAGTAGGGGGCCCCATGAGATGCCCCTGGTACCTTTTTCATAGGCTTTTTTGAGTTTGGGCAAGGACACAGGGGCCCCATGATCCCCTATTGCCCGGGGGCCCCATGAGTTGTCAGTCTGCCCCTGGTTTGGATACTAAATCACCTTTGGAGTGGATTTTCAGCTTTGCAGCACATCCAACACAACAAACACTTTACTCCTGTGCTAGGAAAGGACTCAATAGACCCAATAGGAATGTTCTGGAATTTTCTGGAATATGCACTGCTTGCTGCCCTCAACAGACCGGGGTGGTCCAAATACACTGGATACAAATGGAGAAACAGAAAAAGGGCGCACCGACCTCGTGCATTATCGTTTAAAATAGTTTATTAAAGAAACAAAAATAGGTATCATACTCACAATGGACATAATAACACAGGCATGTCAAACTGAACAAGATGTATGACCCAAACAACATCTGAGTCCATACGATGGAACCCTGGATGACCAACTGGCTAACGCGTTTCGAGGACACAACCTCTTCCTCAGAGCCAACAATCATCTGTTGGAGTTCATCCCTCATTTCTTCAGTGTTGCTGTCGCCATATTATTCATCGCTCCCAGAGTAACAAGTACTATATGCTGGTTTTTCAATAATCAGCATATTACTCCGGTGAGTTCTATTTAACCATTTTTGGTGGTGGATTCACTTGGTGATTCATTATTTTGGACATTATGACATTATTGATTATTGTGGTCTCCTCCTCCCATGCATGACTGCAAGACTTCTCCAGGTCCTCCCCCATCCTCTGGAACTCACTACCCCAATCCATCAGATTGTCGCCTTCCCTCCTCACATTCAGGCGCTCCCTCAAAACCCATCTCTTCAGGGAAGCCTACCCCACCCTCACCTAACGGCCATCCTCCCTCATTCCTCCCACCACTTCATTCCCCTCAGCCACTTCCTAATGTACCACCACCCCCTCCCTCCTAGATTGTAAACTCAAAAGAGTAGGGCCCTCTTACCCCTCGTACGCTGTCTGTTATTGTTGTACTGTGCCAAACCCTCAAAACCCATCTCTTCAGGGAAGCCTACCCCACCCTCACCTAACGGCCATCCTCCCTCATTCCTCCCACCACTTCATTCCCCTCAGCCACTTCCTAATGTACCACCACCCCCTCCCTCCTAGATTGTAAACTCAAAAGAGTAGGGCCCTCTTACCCCTCGTACGCTGTCTGTTGTTGTTGTACTGTGCCATGTATTGTCCCCCCCTCTATTGTACAGCGCTGAGCAAACCCTTTGGCGCTTTATAAACTCGATATAATAATAATAATAATTATTATTATTATTATTTGAACTTTTGGACTTTTTCGTTTTTGCTGGATATTATTTTGATTTAAAATATTGTTTCTTATTGTTTTGTTACATTTTTTGTTACACTTTTGTATGTATTTCAGCGCAACCTATTTTTTTGAAATCTACACCGTACCGCCATTGCGGCGGCTGGATTCTAGCAGAACAAACTCTGTAAAGATATTTTTTTTCTCAGATCTGGTTGCCTAGATGTTCTCTACGGTTTACTAGCTTAGGGTAAAACCGCCTTATGAAAGTTTAACAGAGGTCGCGAGGACTGCGAATGTGACATTTCCCAGACTTATGTTATGGGAGCTAACAAAGCAGCAACGCTACTACCAAATTGGCTCTAAATAAATAATGAACAGCATGCTCAGTGCCTCGCAGAACCAAATGAGGGAAGCAAGATAACAGCACAGCATTAATATGGAGAGTAGCATTGCTAGGTAACAGAAGGGCAGGTTAGTGTCCGTTTTGGAAGAAGAACATATAAAGCAATACAACCCTGTTGGCGCGTATGGGTTGGGTCCAATAGTTTACCCCAATTTTCCCTCTTCCCTTTGCTTTACTGCATCAATTGGAAAAGATAGGAGTATATAATAGGTCCAGTATAGATTTATTATTGTAGCCTCCCTAGCGGTCTGATTATATCCATATTTCTGTGCTCAAAGCGGTACATTTTTTTGCATGGAAATATGTTGTTTTTTTGGTTGCAGGCCTGTAATTTTTAGGAATAACTCACTGAAATCTGTCCGAGTCTAGTAAACATCCCGGGGATGATAAAATTTGAAACACGAAATCATAAATTATAATTTATCATAAAAAATAATAATATAATAATAATAAATTGAATGCAATAATATAATTAAACCAAAAACACTGAAATGTGAAATACAGAGGCAAGTTCGCACATCGCTGAGCAAAGTCGCAGAATCGTTTTCAGTGTCTGATGAGGAATTTCCCCCACCAATCATTATCACTCAATTCTGCAAGTGGTTCTAATTTACCAGGTACTCACGGAAAGGTCCCGGTCCGCTCTTTCGATCGGGACCTTTCCCAATCATGTGACCGGCCGTGACGTGACGTCACGGCGGCCACATGACACTAAGCTACGCCCTGTCCCGCCCATCTCCCGCCCATCTCTCTCCTCTTCACGCCGGGACGATCCGGCGTGAAGGGGTTAATAGCTGTCAAAAACCCCCCCAAAAAACAGCCGCTGTAAAAACGTCAAGTGTGCATGAGGACTATAACCCCCGGTTCACATCTGTGCGGGTGCGGATTTTCGTGCGGATCCGTAGCTGCACCACCCGCACAGAGGAGTGCGGACCTGCGGGCGGGCAACATTAGTTCTAATAGCACGCCGCCCGCACTGGAAAACGCAACCGTACTGGGAACCTCGGCTGCGTTTTCCAAAGTCGTGCCGGGACTTCTTCCCCTGGGTGTCATGGGCACGGGAGTCCATTTGAATGAATGGGATCTCGTGTCCGAGCAAAACGCAGATATGTGAACCGGGGGGGGGGGGGTAAGTGTCTCTGGTTGTCTAACGTTCTCATGAGTATCTACCCGTCTGACATCACCAACGGCTTCCACGTGCAGTAAAAGAGTTCCCTAAATGAAATAACTTGTTTACACGGAAACCTTGCTGTACAGCAGCTGTAATTGGGGTCCAAGCAGTTCAATCTGGTAATACACGCGGTTTGCGTGACAACGGGATTATGACATTTCTTATAACAGGATTGCCGTACATTACATTTGGATGAAAACTCCCGTTACAAAGCGTGCCAGGTAACAGGATCGTGCTGGGATTTAATCATTTCCCTTGCTTCCCCCACCTTCTTATTTATCACACCTAAAGGGAAAAAAACTTCTTTTTGGCTCAGCCACCTGTTTTTAACACCCCACCACCACCACCACCCACCTAAAAAACAACATGCCATAGTCAGAGCGTAAACCAAAAAGGAGCACCAGACCAAATGCATAAAGGAGTCCAACGCGGCTTTAACCCCTTCCAGTCCGGACACTTTCCCCCCCTTCCAGTCCAGACACTTTCCCCCCCTTCCAGTCCGGACACTTTCCCCCCCTTCCAGTCCGGACACTTTCCCCCCCTTCCAGTCCGGACACTTTCACCCCCTTCCAGTCCAGACACTTTCCCCCCCTTCCAGTCCGGACACTTTCCCCCCCTTCCAGTCCGGACACTTTCCCCCCCTTCCAGTCCGGACACTTTCCCCCCCTTCCAGTCCGGACACTTTCCCCCCCTTCCAGTCCGGACACTTTCACCCCCTTCCAGTCCGGACACTTTCCCCCCCTTCCAGTCCGGACACTTTCACCCCCTTCCAGTCCGGACACTTTCCCCCCCTTCCAGTCCGGACACTTTCACTTTCAGACACTTTCCCCCCCTTCCAGTCCGGACACTTTCCCCCCTTCCAGTCCGGACACTTTCCCCCCCTTCCAGTCCGGACACTTTCACTTTCAGACACTTTCCCCCCCTTCCAGTCCGGACACTTTCCCCCCTTCCAGTCCGGACACTTTCACCCCCTTCCAGTCCGGACACTTTCACTTTCAGACACTTTCCCCCCCTTCCAGTCCGGACACTTTCACTTTCAGACACTTTCCCCCCCTTCCAGTCCGGACACTTTCCCCCCCTTCCAGTCCAGACACTTTCACCCCCTTCCTGACCAGGGCAATTTTCAGCTTTCAGCGCTATCACACTTTGAATGACAATTGCGCGGTCATGCAACACTGTACCCAATTGAATTTTTTACCATTTTTTTGAGACAGATAAAGCTTTATTTGGTGGTATTTATTCACCACTGGGATTTTTATTTTTTTTGCTATGTAAATGAAAATGTCAAAAAATTTTGAAAAAAAAAGTGTTTTTTTTTTAAATTTTGCAAATAAATAATATTTCATCATAAATCCTTGCCAAAATTTATTCCGTTATCTTTTTTTTTACATTTTTATTTTATTTTTTTATATTATTATTTATTTATTTATTTTTTACATACTGTCACCCTAGCAGTACAGTGTCACCATGGTGACAGTGTACTACTTGTGGGGGGTGATGAAGATTTTTTTTTTTTTTACACTGATTGCTTTTACACCCATATAGGATGTAAAAGCAATCATTTCTCCTTCTCTCTGTCTGCATTCTTGCAGCCATTGAGAAATACTGTGTGAGCTGTGATTGGTCATAGCTTGTCACATGGTACAAGGCTGTTGTGAATAGCCTTGTACCATGTGACCTCTGTGATCATTCACGGATTTCACACGTAGTAAGCAATGATGTCACAAGTGACATCTTGCTTACTACTTTGCATGTGATCACTGATTGGCCAATCAGTGATCACATGATCGGGACCTCGTACAGAGGTCCCGTCCGACGATTGGTGTTTCACTGTGTCCGGAGGAGCGCGCACAAGCAGGGTGCGGGGAGGCCGTTTATAAATGGCCACCCGACCCTGCACTGCCACTGTCCGGCCGTTTATATGCAACGGCCAGTCGGGAAGTGGTTAATGAGTCACAAGACTGACAACGCGTTTCGGGGGGGGCACAACATGCTCCCCCTTCATCAGAGCTACAAGTACAAAGACGGAAAAAAGATACAGAATAAATCGGAAAAAATGTAAATCAAAAAATGATGGGAACAATATCCACTTATACAGAGTGCCTAAAACCAGCATATTGGGAGCAAGACCATGCTTGTGTACACCCCAGGGGCGGACTGACAACTCATGGGGCCCCCGGGCAATAGGGGATCATGGGGCCCCTGTGTCCTTGCCCAAACTCAAAAAAGACTATGAAAAAGGTACCAGGGGCATCTCATGGGGCTCCCTACTGACCCCGGGCTCTCGGGCAAGTGCCCGAGTTTCCAAATGGTCAGTCCGCCCCTGGTACACCCATTCTATGGCATGTATTAACAGTGGGGGAGGGGATGCTCCTCTTTCTCGGTGCAAGTCTATGGGTCGGGAATACTCAAAAACATTGTATCATTTGGTGTCATTAATAATTATTATTTGTAATTTTTAATCATTACTATTTTTATTTATTTCATGTGTTTTTTTAATGATTTCCGATAAATGCTCAAAAACTAAAATTTTGCTTCTTTTTACTTGTGGTAACCACAACAGCCTTGAGGCATCTTTTATGTTCAGACCCCCCCCTAAGAAATGCTGATGGACTTACCCCCCCCCCCCCAGTTCACACCTACAGTTGTGGCCAAAATTATTCAACCCCCACTGAAATTGAGTGTTTTGGCCAGTTTGACATTGCTTTTGATCATTCAGTCATCTTGCTTACATTTACATTAAAGAGGCACTTGTAGGTCAGACAAATATAACATAACAGTTATAATGAAATAACCACAAATGTCTTTTCTGTGCTCACAGCATTATCAGTTTTATTCAACCCCCAAGTGACATTCAATCTTAGTACTTAGTACAGCATCCTTTTACAGTTATAACAGCTTTTAAACGTGAAGCATAGCTTGACACAAGTGTCTTGCAGCGATCTACGGGTATCTTCGCCCATTCTTCATGGGCAAAGGCCTCCAGTTCAGTCACATTCTTAGGCTTGCGCACTGCAACTGCTTTCTTTAAGTCCCACCAGAGGTTCTCAATCGGATTTAAGTCTGGTGACTGCGATGGCCACTCCAAAATGTTCCAGCCTTTCCTCTGCAACCATGCTCTAGTGGACTTGGAGGTATGCTTGGGATCATTGTCCTGTTGAAAGGTCCAACGTCTCCCAAGCCTCAGGTGTGTGACGGACTGCATCACGTTTCCATCCAATATCTCCTGGTACTGAAGAGAATTCATGGTACCTTGCACACGCTGAAGCTTCCCTGTACCTGCAGAAGCAAAACAGCCCCAAAGCATGATTGACCCTCCACCATGCTTCACAGTAGGCAAGGTGTTCTTTTCATCATAGGCCTTGTTCTTCCTCCTCCAAACATAGCGTTGATCCATGGGCCCAAACAGTTCTAATTTGGTTTCATCAGTCCACAGAACACTATCCCACAACTTTTGTGGTTTGTCCACATGGCTTTTGGCATACTGCAGTCGACTCTTCTTATTCTTTGGAGACAGCAAGGGGGTACGCCTGGGAGTTCTGGCACGGAGGCCTTCATTACGCAGTGTGCGTCTTATTGTCTGGGCTGAAACTTCTGTACCCACATCTGACAAATCTTTTCTCAGTTCCTCAGCAGTCACACGGGGACTTCTCTCCACTCTACGCTTCAGGTAGCGCACAGCAGTCGAAGTCAGCATCTTCTTTCTGCCACGACCAGGTAGCGTTTCAACAGTGCCCTTTGCCTTGAATTTGCGAATGATGCTTCCTAAGGTGTCTCTTGGTATGTTTAACATCTTTGCAATCTTCTTATAGCCATTGCCCTTCCTGTGAAGAGAAATCACCTCTTCTCTTGTCTTCCTGGACCATTCTCTTGCCTTCACCATGTTTGTAACCACACCAGTAAATGTCTAGAAGGAGCTGAGTATCACAGTCATTTTAAAGCTGCCTAATTGGTGCTTATTATGCTTGATTGCTGCTCGGTGACATCCACAGGTGTTTTCAATACCTGATGGAAAGCACCTGTATGAACCTCTGTTCTTCAGAGTGGTAGTCTTTAAGGGGTTGAATAATTGTGGCAATGAAGAAACCACATAAGAACCATTTACTACTGTATTACATAAACAATTGATGTCATTTTAGTTGCATTTGGGTAGTTACAACGTCCTTGTAGGATTTGATTCTGAATACAATTCCAAATGTACACTATAGTCCCTAAACCCCTTTACAGCATTGGGGGTTGAATAATTTTGGACACAACTGTATGTGGCAGTGCGGGCCGCGTTTTGCGCGGGCACGAGAGCCTATTCATTTGAATGGACTCCCGTGACACGCAGGGGAGAAGTCCCTGCACTTCAAGTGACATAAATTATACGTGACATAAAAAATGATATGTGACAAAAAATAAAAATTTAAAATGAAAATCAAACAAATTATATATAATATAATAGTGTCCAAAATGTTTTTTTTGGGGGGGGGCACTATTATATTATATATAATTTGTTTGATTTTGATTTTTAATTTTTATTATTTTTACACAACTATTAAGTGACATAAATTATACGTGACATAAAAAAATTATATGTGACAAAAAATAAAAATGAAAATCAAACAAATTATATATAATATAATAGTGTCCAAAATGGTGTTTTTTTGGGGCACTATTATATATAATTTGTTTGATTTTAATTTTTAATTTTTATTATTTTTACACAAATATTAAGTGACAAATAATACGTGACATAAAAATTTATATGTGACAAAAAATAAAAAAAAATCAAACAAATTATATACATTTTTTTATTTTTATTTTTAATCATTATTATTTTTACACAACTATTAAGTTACATAAATTATACGTGACATCAAAAATTATATGTGACAAAAAATAAAAATGAAAATCAAACAAATTATATATAATATATTAGTGTCCAAAATGGTTTTTTTTTTTGGGGGGGGCACTATTATATTATATATAATTTGTTTGATTTTGATTTTTAATTTTTATTATTTTTACACAACTATTAAGTGACATAAATTATACGTGACATAAAAATTATATGTGACAAAAAATAAAAATCAAAATCAAACAAATTATATATAATATAATAGTGTCCAAAATGTTTTTTTTTGGGGGGGGCACTATTATATTATATATAATTTGTTTAATTTTCATTTTTAATTATTTTTACACAAATATTAAGTGACATAAATTATACGTGACATAAAAAATTCTGTGACAAAAAATAAAAATGAAAAATTAAAATCAAACAAATTATATATAATATAATAGTGCCCCAAATGTTGTTTTTTGGGGGGAACTATTATATTATATAAAATATGTTTGATTTAAATTTTTAATTTTTATTATTTTTACACAACTATTAAGTGAGATAAATTATACGTGGCATAAAAAATGATATGTGACAAAAAATCAAAATCAAAAATCAAAATCAAACAAATTATATATAATATAATAGTATCCAAAATGGGTTTTTTTTTGGGGGGGGGGCACTATTATATTATATATAATCTGGTTAATTTTCATTTTTAATTATTTTTACACAAATATTAAGTGACATAAATTATACGTGACATCAAAAATTATATGTGACAAAAAATAAAAATCAAACAAATTATATATAATATAATAGTCCCCAAAATTGTGTTTTTTTGGGGGAACTATTATATTATATAAAATATGTTTTATTTTGATTTTTAATTTTTATTATTTTTACACAAATATTAAGTGACATAAATTATATGTGACATCAAAAATTATATGTGACAAAAAATAAAAATGAAAATCAAGCAAATTATATATAATATAATAGTGTACAAAATGGTTTTTTTTCAGGGGGGGACACTATTATATTATATATAATTTGTTTAATTTTCATTTTTAATTATTTTTACACAAATATTAAGTGACATAAATTATACGTGACATAAAAAATTATATGTGACAAAAAATAAAAATGAAAAATGAAAATCAAACAAATTATATATATAATATAATAGTGTCCAAGATGTTTTTTTTTTTTCAAAGCACTATTATATTATATATATAATTTGTTTGATTTTAATGTTTAATTTTTATTTTTTGTCACATATAATTTTTTTATGTCACATATAATTTATGTCCATTAATATTTGTGTAAATGTGTTTGCACATAGAGATCATCAGAAGGAATTAATGTGACACATATATATAATGCGCCGCTAATTATCACCAATAGTAGGGGTGGTATTTTTTTGGAATTAGTTATGCAGAATCTCATGTCTGTAATGCAGCCTGAGAGTTCTTGGGAAGCAAAGTAGAGCTCGTTGCATTGCAAAAAAAAAAGAAAAAAAAAAAATAGAAGCAAAAAGGAAAAAAAGAAAAGAAAAAAAAAAAAAAGAAAAAATAGAAGAAAAAAAGAAAAAAAAGAAAAGAAAAAAAAAGTAGAAAAAAAAAAAAAAAAAAAGGACTCCAGACCCAGATAAAAAAAAAACGAGGCCTATAGGAGCTGGCCGCGTTGGAGCTGCACTGTATATCACTTCTGTATTTCCCAATCAAACTGCAAGTGTACAATAATTTCCCCGAAGCTCGCCTGCTTTTAAATCATTAACACGGCTGGAATAATAAATGTAGAGTGCGCTGCAGAACACAGTGATCCAAACACGCGGAGACCGCGATCCTGGCAGCGCTAATGTAGTGTAAGCTTTTTGGTAATGGATTCTGACATAATACAATTCTGCCGCTAAATGAGAATGAATATGCTCCATTATTTGGAGTTTAATCTTCGTCACACTAATTATGGGGATGGGAGTTATCGCGGCTCGCACAAACCGTCCGAGCGCACTTCGGCTTCGGTCGCATAGCGCGGTCGGCGCAAACGCTGGAGATCGAAGAACGGTCTTCGCGGGGGAGCTGAGCTAAGAACGGACCCTGCAGTTCATAAGGACTGGTGCAGATGGATTTTGCCAAGTGTCTCGCATGTGTTCTAAAAGTGGCGCAACGTGCGCCGAATTCATGGATCTGTCTAGATGTTGGACTTGGATTTGGTGCACGCGAGACACTTCCACAAAATCCATCTACACAGAACCAACGCCCCCACCACATGGCACCACTACCCTCCGCCACCACCACACGCCACCCCTAGGCAACACAGAACCAGCTCCCCCACCCCGTGGCACCACATGTGTTCTATAAGTGGCGCAACGTGCGCCAAATTCATGGATCTGTCTAGATGTTGGACTTGAATTTGGTGCACGCGAGGCACTTCCGCAAAATCTGTCTCCATACGCCAAAAGAAAGTTGGTCTTAATCAGCTCCACTATTATCCAGTGGTGGATTTAGTTCCAGCGCCCCCTCTACCCCATGGCACCATTACCCTCCGCTGCCATCACCACACACCACCCCTAGGCAACACAGAACCAGCGCCCCCACCACATGGCACCACTACCCTCCACAGCCTCCACACGCCAGCCCTAAGCAACGCAGAACCAGCGCCCCCACTCCATGGCACCACTACCCTCCACTGCCACCACACACCACCCTAAGGCAACACAGAACCAGCGCCCCCATCCCATGGCACCATTACCCTCCGCTGCCATCACCACACACCACCCCTAGGCAACACAGAATCAGCGCCCCCACCACATGGCACCACTACCCTCCACAGCCTCCACACGCCAGCCCTAGGCAACGCAGAACCAGCGCCCCCACTCCATGGCACCACTACCCTCCACAGCCTCCACACGCCAGCCCTAAGCAACGCAGAACCAGCGCCCCCACTCCATGGCACCACTACCCTCCACTGCCACCACACACCACCCTAAGGCAACACAGAACCAGCGCCCCCATCCCATGGCACCACTACCCTCTGCCACCACCAGATGCCACCCCTAGGCAACACAGAACCAGCGACTCCACTCCATGGCACCACTACCCTCCACAGCCTCCACACGCCAGCCCTAGGCAACACAGAACCAGCGCCCCCACTCCATGGCATCACTATTCTCCACTGCCAACACACGCCACCCCTAAGCAACACAGAACCGGCACCCCCACTCCATGGCACCACTACCCTCTGCCATCACACGCCAACCTAAGGCAACACAGAAGCAGCGCCCCCATTCCATGACACCACTACCCTCCGCCACCATCACACGCCAACCCTAGGCAACATAGAACCAGCGCCCCCACCCCATGGAACCACTACCCTCCGCCGCCACCACATGCCACCCCTAGGCAACACAGAACCAGCGCCTCCACCCCATGTCACCACTTCTCTCCACCGCCACCACACGTCACCCTTAGGCAACACAGAACCAGCGCCTGCATCCCATGGCACCACTACCATCCGCCACCACCACACGCCACCCCTAGGCAATATAGAACCAGCGCCACCACCCCATGGCACCACTACCCACCGCCGCCACCACACGCCACCCCTAGGCAAAAAACCCCAGCGCCCCCCCAACCCCATGGCACCACTACCCACTGCCACCACCACACGCCACCCCTAGGCAAAAAAACCCCAGCGCCCCCCCACCCCATGGAACCACTACCCTCCGCCGCCACCCCTAGGCAACACAGAACACAGACCTCGCCCCCTCTACAGCTCAGTGCTCCAGTGAGTGCTGAGAGGCCGAGTAGAGAGCCGGAGACGGGCAGTCTCTGCTGTCTGCTCAGAGTGGAGGGAGAGAACTGAGCGATCAGCGGTGATAAAGGATCCCATTGTCTTTCATTAACACCTCCCCGCCAGGCCTATAGCAGATTGACGGCTGGGCTGGACATTCGCCATTGTGACGTCCTGTCAAAACGAGACGCTCACATGGGACACAGCCAATGACATATCACTACACCGGCCCATTGCCAGTGTCATGTGACCGCTGTGACCAATCACAGCAGATCACATGTCAATTGTGTACAATGGATGGCTTCCCGTCATGCCATCCATTGTATACAATTATGTTGTTAGCTGTGACTGGCCAAGGCAGTCACATGATACAGACAGGGCTAATGACAGCCCATCTGCATCATGTGATCAACTTTGCCCAATCACAGCTAATCCCAACAAAAGAATGAGTCAGTTTCATTCTGTAACAATGATTGCAAATATCAATGAAATACATTTGTATTAGCAATCGTAATGGGTTAAAAAAAAAAAAAAAAAAAAATCCTGATCACTTGCACAGAGTAGTTCGATGTTACTATGGTAACATTGTATTGCTTTGATCACAGTGTGCTGAAAAATAAAATAGTAAAAAAAAGAAAAAATGTAATAATAAAAAAAAAAAATAGAAACATTTGAAAAAAAATACAATTTCAATTACTATTATTATTTTCACCAAAGAAATGTAGCAGAATACATTTTGACCTAAATTTATGAAGAAATGTTATTAAATAAAAAATAAAAAAAAATAATAGAAACATTTAAAAAAAAATTAAAACTCAATGACTATTATTATTTTCACCAAAGAAATGCAGCAGAATAAATTTTGACCTAAAATGTATGAAGAGATGTTATTTATTTGCAAAATTTTATAACAGAAACAAAGAAAATTGCTTTTTTTTCCAAAAGTTTTTGTTTTATTTAGCAACAAATAAAATACTCAGTGGTGATGAAATACCACCAAAATAAATCTATTTGTGTGGAAAAAAATTATAAAAATTTCCTGTTTGCACTTGGTGCAGAGCTATTCCCCCTGAGGTCATCACAGAGGACAAGGGGGCGCTCTTTACGACTGGAGGAAAAGAAATGTAATCTCCAAACATGGAAAGGTTTCTTCACAGTAAGAGCTGTGAGAATGTGGAATAGACTCCCTCCAGAGTTGGTTGTGGCCAGCTCAGTGGATTGCTGTAGGAAAGTTCTGGATTCTTTCTTGGATACACAGAATATAACTGGATAGAACATTTATAGGGAAAGTTGATCCAAGGAATATCCGATTGCCTCTCGGGGGATCAGGAAGGAATTTTTTTCCCAGCAGGAGCAAATTGGATCGTGCTTTGCTGGTTTTTTTTTGCCTTCCTCTGGATCAACTGTGGGTGTAGGATTATAACTTTTTTTTTTTTTTTTTGGTTGAGCTGGATGGACTTTTGTCTTTTTTCAGCCAGACTATGTAACTTTTGTGCACAGGCTAATACATGTTCCCTCTCATGCTTGCAGGAATTGGGCACATGCTAATGTGCATACACATGTGCGCTTATGTGCACTGGTGACAGATGTTGGCGCCAAACGGGCTATTTCAGCTGGACCAGGATGGAACTGGACTGGATGGACTTTTGTCTTTTTTTTCAGCCAGACTATGTAACTATGTACAGTGTTGCATAACTGCGCAATTGCCATTCAAAGTGCGACCGCGCTGAAAGCTGGAAATTGGCCTGGGTAGGAAGATTGTACAAGTGCCCGGTATTGAAGTGGTTAAAGCTTCAGATGCCTTTCACCTAAGCCTCAGACACAACTGTCCAATAAGGGGCGAGTCGCCCATCTAATCCGTTCATCTGTGTGTCAATATTAGTTTTTGCTACTGAGCTCTGTAAACAAAAGATATTTTCACATCTCCCTCTTCTATACAAGTTTCCGCATTCCAAACTCTTTGCCGAATGCCACATAAATGTGTACAGGTCTTTATATCAGATCTAAAAAGATTTGCTCCTATATTCCGGAAGAGGTGGAAGGGTTGATTGACAAGCCGTTGTCTACACCAAGCTCCCAGGCAGCCATTAGGGATATGGAGGTGGATAATTATGAATAATCACCATCTAATAAGGAGTAAAATGCACAATAATTAAAGTTACACGTCTACGGCATAATAATATTTACTAGAAAAGTGAAAGGGTTCCTCTCTGCGGTAGATACTCATCGGCAGCAAACTACAGTTCCTCCTTTGGAGTTAGGGCTAGGGGTTGGGTTTAGGGGTATACAGTGGGGCAAAAAAGTATTTAGTCACCACCAATTGTGCAAGTTCTCCCACTTAAAAAGATGAGAGAGGCCTGTAATTGGCATCATAGGTAGACCTCAACTATGAGAGACAAAATGAGAAAACAAATCCAGACAATCACATTGGCTGATCTGGAAAGAATTTATTTGCAAATTATGGTGGAAAATAAGTATTTGGTCACCTACAAACAAGCAAGATTTCTGGCTCTCACAGTCCTGGACCTTCTTCTTTAAGAGGCTCCTCTGTCCTGCACTCATTACCTGTATCAATGGCACCTGTTTGAACTTGTTATCAGTATAAAAGACACCTGTCCACAACCTCAAACAGTCACACTCCAAACTCCACTATGGTGAAGACCAAAGAGCTGTCGAAGGACACCAGAAACAAAATTGTAGACCTGCACCAGGCTGGGAAGACTGAATCTGCAATAGGCAAGCAGCTTGGTGTGAATAAATCAACTGTGGGAGCAATAATTAGAAAATGGAAGACATACAAGACCACTGATAATCTCCCTCCATCTGGGGCTCCACGCAAGATCTCACCCCGTGGGGTCAAAATGATCACAAGAACGGTGAGCAAAAATCCCAGGACCACACGGGGGGACCTAGTGAATGACCTGCAGAGAGCTGAGACCAACGTAACAAAGGCTACCATCAGTAACACACTACGCCGCCAGGGACTCAGATCCTGCAGTGCAGAACATGTCCCCCTGCTTAAGCCAGTACATGTCCGGGCCCGTCTGAAGTTTGCTAGAGAGCATTTGGATGATCCAGAAGAGGATTGGGAGAATGTCATATGGTCAGATGACACCAAAATAAAACTGGAGTTGACTCCAAAGAACACCATACCTACTGTGAAGCATGGGGGTGGCAACATCATGCTTTGGGGCTGTTTCTCCGCAAAGGGACCAGGACGACTGATCCATATACAGGACAGAATGAATGGGGCCATGTATCGTGAGATTTTGAGTGCAAACCTCCTTCCATCAGCAAGGGCATTGAAGATAAAATGTGGCTGGGTCTTCCAACATGACAATGATCCCAAACATACCGGCCGGGCAACAAAGGAGTGGCTTCGTAAGAAGCATTTCAAGGTCCTGGAGTGGCCTAGCCAGTCTCCAGATCTCAACCCCATAGAAAACCTTTGGAGGGAGTTGAAAGTCCGTGTTGCCCAGCGACAGCCCCAAAACATCACTGCTCTAGAGGAGATCTGCATGGAGGATGGGCCAACATACCAGCAACAGTGTGTGCCAACCTTGTGAAGACTTACAGGAAACGTCTGACCTCTGTCATTGCCAACAAAGGATATATAACAAAGTATTAAGATGAACTTTTGATATTCACCAAATACTTATTTTCCACCATAATTTGCAAATAAATTCTTTCCAGATCAGCCAATGTGATTGTCTGGATTTGTTTTCTTATTTTGTCTCTCATAGTTGAGGTCTCCCTATGATGCCAATTACAGGCCTCTCTCATCTTTGTAAGTGGGAGAACTTGCACAATTGGTGGGGACTAAATACTTTTTTGCCCCACTGTATATATATATATATTTATTTTTATTATTAATGTATTTATTTATTTTTGGTTAGGGTTAAAGGTTGATTTATTTTATTTATTTGTTATTAATGAATGAATTAAATAATTCATTTATTAATTTTTGGTTAGGGTTGAAAATCTGCATATAAATGATAATAATTAAAATATGGTTCTTTTTTTGTTATATGAGCAGTACCAGGACAGGTTCATGCAGTGCCCAGGGCAAGGATATACGGAACTGCACCTCCCCCCCATGATGTTGAATGGGTGTACCACCCACTTGGCACAATGCAGTCAGGCAAGTACCGTTCTCCTGGCCACCGCCAATCCCAGACACATCCATCAGATTGCCAGACAGAGAAGTGTGATTGGTCACTCCACAGAACACATCTCTACTGCTCTAGAGTCCAGTAGCGGCGTGCTTTACACCACGGCATCCAACGCTTTGCATTGCACTTGGTGATGGAAGGCTTGGATGCAGCTGCTCAGCCATGGAAACCCATTCCATGAAGCTCTCTACACACTGTTGTTGGGCTCATCTGAAGGTCACACCAAGTTTGGAGGTCTTTAGCTATTGACTCTGCAGACAGTTGGTGACTTCTGCGCACTGTGCGCTTCAGCATTTGCTGACCCCACCCTGTCATGTGACGTGGCCTACCACTTGGTGGCTGAGTGGCTGTTGTTCCCAGTTGCTTCCACTTTGTTATAATCCCACTAACAGCTGAGCGTGGAATATTTAGTAGCCAGGAAATGTCACGGATGGACTTATTGCACAGGTGGCCACCTATCACGGGACCACGCTTGGAGTCACTGAGCTCCTGGGAGCGACCCATTCTTTCACCAATGATTGTAGAAGCCGTCTGCATGCCTAGGGGCTTGATTGTATACACCTGTGTCCATGGAGGGGATTGGAACACCTGAATCACATGATTGGGAGGGGATTGGAACACCTGAATCACATGATTGGGAGGGGATTGGAACACCTGAATCACATGATTGGGAGGGGGGGGGCAATACTTATGGCAATATAGTGTATCTTCCAGCAGCAAGCAATAGACCCTCCAGCACATCCCATCACCCCTTGCCATTGCATACATTCAATGCTGGAGGTTTCAGAACGTCCCCCCACGTTCTCGCTGAAAAAATCCCTGTAAAATAGAAATCATCCCAATGCAGCTGATGGTAAGTGGATGGTGGTGATGGTGGTGGTGATGGTGGTGGTGATGGTGATGATGATGGTGGTGGTGGTGGTTGGGGTTTGTCCAGTTAGACTGCAGTGCATTGTGTACAATGACCACCTCAGGGCACCATCCCATGGTTCCACCACCTACCTACCTCCCAGCATGGCCCTTTTAGGGAACACAGAGCCAAGTATAATTTTGTGATGCTAAGTAATTTGTATAAGATGTGTTTTTGATAGCAAGAAAAGCAATAAAATAAATCCCCTGCAGCCAGCAACAGTAGACACCCCACCAACAACAATAGATCCTTCCCAGCAACAATAGACCCCCACAACAAAATAGCTCAGACTAACAATAAATCCAACTATATCCAATAATATCCACAACAAAATAACCCACACTAACAATAAATCCAAAAATATCCAATAAATATTTCCCAGCAGCAAGCAACCATAGACCCCCTCCCTCAACAGTAGAACCCTCCAAGCAACAGCTTATCCCCCTGCAACAATAGATCCCCCTAGCAACAATAGACAATAGTAGTGGTGATGGTGGTTGTAGTGGTGATGGTGGTGGTGGTGGTGGTTGTAGTGGTGGTGGTAGTGGTGATGGTGATGGTGGTCGTGCATTGTGTGCAATGACCAGTTTGCATTCATGACACACAGAAGCCGCCTGCCTGTTTTAGGAGCATCCCATCATGTAATATTCCCTTTCAAACGGTAGATCCAAGAAACAAAAAAAGCAAACATAGTTAAACAGTATTGCAACAATAGATCCCCCATCAGCACTCCCCATCACCCCTTGCCATTGCATACATTCAATGTTGGAGGTGTTGGAATGTCCCCCCCCCCCCCCGTGTTCTCGCTGAAAAAATCTCTGGAAAACAGAAATCATCCAAACGCAGCTGAGGGTAAGTGGATGGTGGTGGTAGTGGTGGTGTTGGTGGTGGTAGTGTTGGTGGTAGTGGTGATGGTGATAGTGGTGGTGGTAGTGGTGATGGTGATGGTGGTGGTTATGGTGGTGGTGGTGGTGTTAGTGGTGGTGGTGATAGGGTGGTGGTGGTGATGGGGTGGTGGTGGTGGTAGTGGTGGTAGTGGTGATGGTAGTGGTGGTGGTGATAGTGCTGGTGGTGGTGATGGTGGTGGTGATGGTGGTGGTGGTGGTGGTAGTGGTGATGGTGATGATGGTGATGGTGGTGGTGGTAGTGGTGATGGTGGTGGTGGTGGTGCTGGTGATGGTGCTGGTTATGGTGGTGGTGGTAGTGGTGGTGGTAGTGGTGATGGTGGTGGTGATAGTGGTTGTAGTGGTGATGGTGGTTGTAGTGGTGGTGGTAGTGGTGATGGTGGTGTTAGTGGTGGTGGTGATGGGGTGGTGGTAGTGGTGGTAGTGGTGATGGTAGTGGTGGTGGTGATAGTGCTGGTGGTGGTGATGGTGGTGGTGATGGTGGTAGTAGTGGTGATGGTGATGATGATGGTGGTGGTGATGGTGGTGGTGATGGTGGTGGTAGTGGTGATGGTGATGATGATGGTGGTGGTGGTGGTGATGGTGGTGGTGATGGTAGTGGTGATGGTAGTGATGATGGTGGTGGTGGTGGTGCTGGTGATGGTGCTGGTTATGGTGGTGGTGGTGGTGGTAGTGGTGGTGGTAGTGGTGATGGTGGTGGTGATGGTGGTTGTAGTGGTGATGGTGGTTGTAGTGGTGGTGGTAGTGGTGATGGTGGTCGTGCATTGTGTGCAGTGACCAGTTTGCATTCATGACACACAGAAGCCGCCTGCCTGTTTTAGGAGCATCCCATCATGTAATATTCCCTTTCAAACGGTAGATCCAAGAAACAAATAAAGCAAACATAGTTAAACAGCTAATCACTTTGCATATCCCACTTCTGGGCCGACTGCCCACACAGCCCCACATCCGGTGCCACTTTCAGGCTTTTGTGCCGTCATCATTTTCTTAATTAAATATACTTATTTTGTGCCCTTTTATAAGACATTATACAGAACACAGTTTTGCCGAATGATTTAAAATAATTAAAAAAAAACAAAACAAAACAAAAAAAAAAAACCTGAAAAATATTTAATAGTCTGTTATTAAATTCTACAAGTAAAAAAAAAAAAAGAAAAAGAAAATATTAAACCTAATAATATTCAGCGTGCAATTATTCCGTTTAGATAAATAAAAATTGTAATTTACCGCCGCCGCGGTTCCATCTGTTCGCCGGGACGGCGGAGATAGCTCATCTTCGGAATGCAGTACCGTCTAATTTGCCCGTCGAGGATTGAGAAAGCAGAATTTTAGTTGGAGTTCTGAGCTTTGTCAAGTATGAACTTGGAACCCACAGAGACAGAGCAAATACCCTGAGGGGGAGATCTTAGCCGGCGCTACGCCGCAGCAGAAAATCACATCCCTGCTCCTTCCAGTGGCTCCGTCTCAGGAAAAACTTACTATGAAAACAAAGAGCATGTGAAGTGCTGAGCCTCCAGGTTATTGGGTAATCAGTTAACCTGACGAACGCAGAGAGGAAACTTAAAAAAGACATTTTTATTTTTCCCCGGCTTTGCATTCTTTTAGAAAACGGAGGAAAGAAAAAAAAATGGAAGTATATCTGGAATAATAAGAGACACTTGTTGTCAAAGAGCGGTTGAGTGAGCCATCGTGTATGCAGGCAGCAGTTATGTAAGCAGGATGGGGGGCCCCTCCGGTATTAGGAAGAAGGGTCAGCCGCACTCCGGAGAATAGACGAATATAGTGTATTTATTGATCCATCGGACACACAAAACACCAGGACATGAATACGGGACCTGTTAACGCGTTTCACACCATCTCGTGCGTAATCATAACAAAGAAAACAACAAAAGTTCCGTCTTATGCAGGCCATAGATGGGTCAAAAACCGGCCGTTTTTTTTATAAAAAAAAAAAGAAAATCGGTCGTTTAATCTGCCGACATTACCACCAATGGTAAAAAAAATTGGCTGATTTCCGTCCTGTCTACGGCCGGGATGGTGGTGGTGGTGATGGTGATGGTGGTTGTGGTGGTGGCAGGGGCGGACTGACCATTTGGAAACTCGGGCACTGCCCTAGGGCCCGGGGTCAGTAGGGGGCCCCATGAGATGCCCCTGGTACCTTTTACATAGGCTTTTTTGAGTTTGGGCAAGGACACAGGGGCCCCATGATCCACTATTGCCCGGGGGCCCCATGAGTTGTCAGTCCACCCCTGGGTGGTGGTGGTGGTGGTTGGGGTTTGTCCAGTTAGACTGCAGTGCATTGTGTGCGGGGAGAGCGGATATAGTGAATGCAGGGTCCGGGGAGAGCGGATATAGTGAATGCAGGGTCCGGGGAGAGAGGATATAGTGAATGCAGGGTCCGGGGAGAGAGGATATAGTGAATGCGGGGTCCGGGGAGAGCGGATATAGTGAATGCAGGGTCCGGGGAGAGCGGATATAGTGAATGCAGTGTCCGGGGAGAGCGGATATAGTGAATGCAGGGTCCGGGGAGAGCGGATATAGTAAATGCGGGGTCCGGGGAGAGCGGATATAGTGAATGCAGGGTCCGGGAAGAGCGGATATAGTGAATGCGGGGTCCAGGGAGAGCGGATATAGTGAATGCAGGGTCTGGGGAGAGCAGATATAGTGAATGCGGGGTCCAGGCAGACCGGATATAGTGAATGCAGGGTCCGGGGAGAGCGGATATAGTGAATGCGGGGTCCGGGGAGAGCGGATATAGTGAATGCGGGGTCCGGGGAGAGCGGATATAGTGACTGCAGGGTCCGGGGAGAGCGGATATAGTGAATGCAGGGTCCGGGGTTTAAGAACACTTTAAGAGCTGTAAGGGATAATATATAGGTGACCAGTAGAGGGAGCACTTGAAAATCTGCATATAAATGATAATAATTAAAATATGTTTTTTTTTTATTATATGAGCAGTACCAGGACAGTGTATCTCCCAGCAGCAAGCAATAGACCTTCCAGCACATCCCATCACCCTTTGCCATTGCATTGGTGATGGTGGTGATGATGGTGGTGGTGGCGGTTGAGGTTTGTCCAGTTAGACTGCAGTGCATTGTGTTCAATGACCACCTCAGGGCACCGTCCCATGGTTCCACCACCTACCTACCTCCCAGCATGGCCCTTTTAGCGAATACAGAGCCAAGTATAATTTTGTGATGCTAAGTAATTTGTATAAGATGTGATTTTGATAGCAAGAAAAGCAATAAAATAAATCCCCTGCAGCCAGCAACAGTAGACACCCCACCAACAACAATAGATCCTTCCCAGCAACAATAGACCCCCCCCCCACAATAAAATAACCCACACTAACAATAAATCCAAAAATATCCAATAAATATTTCCCAGCAGCAAGCAACCATAGACCCCCTCCCTCAACAGTAGAACCCTCCATGCAACAACGTATCCCCCTGCAACAATAGATCCCCTGCCAGCAAAAAAAGACGTCCCTAGCAACAATAGACCCCCCTTGCAACAATAGACCCCCCATCAGCACACCCCATCACCCCTCGCCATTGCATACATTCAATGCTGGAGGTGTTGGAATGTGCCCCCCCCGTGTTCTCGCCGAAAAAATCTCTGGAAAACAGAAATCATCCCAACGCAGCTGAGGGTAAGTGGATGGTGGTGGTAGTGGTGGTGGTGTTGGTGGTAGTGGTAGTCTACGGCCGGCATTTAATTACTTCTGTCCCTTGCAGAGAGCTGAAAAAGTATAGCGGTTGCAACAATGTATCTATTTGTATCCATTTCGGATACAGATGGTTTTATTCGGAAACAAATGGATACATTGTTGCAACCGCAAGACTTTTCATATAAAATATAATAGCGGACTGGACTTTTGCTTTTTCTTCTTTTTCCTCTTCTTCTTTTTTTTCTTCTTCTTTTTCTTCTTCTACTTCTTCCTCTTTCTTTTCTTCTTCTTCCAGGTCACGGCTCATGCGCAGATTTTTTATTGGTAAAACAATCGGCCAATTTGCCCATCATTGCCAAGAAAATAGGCCGATCGGCAAAATCAGCCAATTTTTTTCCAACTTTACTGATAAAAAAAATGTGCCAAAACCATGAAAAATGGCCGACCAATTAACCCATTAACGGTGCGAAAATCGGCCGATTTTCGAACCGTCTATGGCCTGCATTATATAGGTATTAGTTAATAAAGAACACCTGTCCTAATCAGCACTCCTGAATCCTGAGGGTACGCCTACTAATACATTGTAACAAGACTGTATCAAAAGTAGTGATCTCAAAGAACAACAAGAAAGGAAGAAAAGAAAAAAGGAAAGTGAAGTAAAATAAAAAGATAAACAAAGAAATAGAAAAAGAAAAATGGATAAAAAATAAATAATTATGAAAAAATTATACATGAAAAATAGAATAACAAACACAGATAAAAGTGAGTAAATATCCCAAGAAGATATGGGCTAAGAAGCCACATTAGTAAATAATCAAAATTTAAATATAAATATATGCAAAAAATGCATAAAAAAACAAACCACGAAACGCATGTCTACTTGGGATAAAATCACTATATTCATCTATCCTCCGGTGTGCGGCTGACCCTTCTTCCTATTGCATGGTGTGTGGTGGCGAGCCAGAGCCTGTTGTGGATTGATCTGGATTGTTTGCCTGAGCAGTATACCTTTTGTTCTTTGGATTCACCCCTCTGGTATTACCCGGGTTGTCTGTTGTTCTGGGGTGCAGGAGAACCTATTGCTGCTATCTGCTGGGGGATCTATTGTTAATGAAGGAGGTCTATTTTTGTGTGGCGGTCTATTGTTGCTGGTAGGGGATCTATTGTTGATTATACATGGTGATCATATCCCCCCCCTTATGTATTATACATGGAGATCCTATCCCCCCCCTTATGTATTATACATGGAGATCCTATCCCCCCTTATGTATTATACATGGAGATCATATCCCCCCTTATGTATTATACATGGAGATCATATCCCCCCTTATGTATTATACATGGAGGTCATATCCCCCCCTTATGTATTATACATGGAGATCATATCCCCCCCTTATGTATTATACATGGAGATCATATCCCCCTTATGTATTATACATGGAGATCATATCCCCCTTATGTATTATACATGGAGATCATATCCCCCCTTATGTATTATACATGGAGATCATATCCCCCCTTATGTATTATACATGGAGATCATACCCCCCCTTATGTATTATACATGGAGATCATATCCCCCCTTATGTATTATACATGGAGATCATATCCCCCTTATGTATTATACATGGAGATCATATCCCCCTTATGTATTATACATGGAGATCATATCCCCCCTTATGTATTATACATGGAGATCATATCCCCCCCTTATGTATTATACATGGAGATCATACCCCCCCCTTATGTATTATACATGGAGATCATATCCCCCCCTTATGTATTATACATGGAGATCATATCCCCCCCTTATGTATTATACATGGAGATCATATCCCCCCCTTATGTATTATACATGGAGATCATATCCCCCCTTATGTATTATACAGTTAGATCATACCCCCCCCCTATGTATTATACATGGAGATCATGTCCCCCTTATGTATTATACATGGAGATCATATCCCCCCTTATGTATTATACAGGGAGATCATATCCCCCTTATGTATTATACATGGAGATCATATCCCCCCTTATGTATTATACATGGAGATCATATCCCCCTTATGTATTATACATGGAGATCATATCCCCCCTTATGTATTATACATGGAGATCATATCCCCCTTATATATTATACATGGAGATCATATCCCCCCTTATGTATTATACATGGAGATCCTATCCCCCCCCCTTATGTATTATACATGGAGATCATATCCCCCCTTATGTATCATACATGGAGATCATATCCCCCCTTATGTATTATACATGGAGATCCTATCCCCCCCTTATGTATTATACATGGAGATCATATCCCCCCTTATGTATTATACATGGAGATCATATCCCCCCTTATGTATTATACATGGAGATCATATCCCCCTCTTATGTATTATACATGGAGATCATATCCCCCTCTTATGTATTATACATGGAGATCATATCCCCCCTTATGTATTATACATGGAGATCATATCCCCCCTTATGTATTATACATGGAGATCATATCCCCCTCTTATGTATTATACATGGAGATCATATCCCCCCTTATGTATTATACATGGAGATCATATCCCCCCTTATGTATTATACATGGAGATCATATCCCCCCTTATGTATTATACATGGTGATCATATCCCCCCCTCATGTATTATACATGGAGATCATGTCCCCCCCTTATGTATTATACATGGAGATCATATCCCCCTTATGTATTATACATGGAGATCATACCCCCCCTTATGTATTATACATGGAGATCATATCCCCCTTATGTATTATACATGGAGATCATATCCCCCTTATGTATTATACATGGAGATCATATCCCCCTTCTGTATTATACATGGAGATCATATCCCCCCTTATGTATTATACATGGAGATCATATCCCCCTTATATATTATACATGGAGATCATATCCCCCCTTATGTATTATACATGGAGATCATATCCCCCCTTATGTATTATACATGGAGATCATATCCCCCTTATGTATTATACATGGAGATCATATCCCCCTTATGTATTATACATGGTGATCATATCCCCCTTATGTATTATACATGGAGATCATATCCCCCCTTATGTATTATACATGGATATCATATCCCCCCTTATGTATTATACATGGAGATCATATCCCCCTTATGTATTATACATGGAGATCATATCTCCCCTTATATATTATACATGGTGATCATATCCCCCCCTTATGTATTATACATGGAGATCATATCCCCCTTATGTATTATACATGGTGATCATATCCCCCTTATGTATTATACATGGTGATCATATCCCCCCCCTTATGTATTATACATGGAGATCATATCCCCCCTTATGTATTATACATGGAGATCATATCCCCCCTTATGTATTATACATGGTGATCATATCCCCCTTATGTATTATACATGGTGATCATATCCCCCCTTATGTATTATACATGGAGATCATATCCCCCCTTATGTATTATACATGGTGATCATATCCCCCCCTTATGTATTATACATGGAGATCATATCCCCCCTTATGTATTATACATGGAGATCATATCCCCCCCCCCTTATGTATTATACATGGAGATCATATCCCCCCCCCCTTATGTATTATACATGGAGATCATATCCCCCCTTATGTATTATACATGGAGATCATATCCCCCCTTATGTATTATACATGGTGATCATATCCCCCCCTTATGTATTATACATGGAGATCATATCCCCCCTTATGTATTATACATGGTGATCATATCCCCCTTATGTATTATACATGGTGATCATATCCCCCCCCTTATGTATTATACATGGAGATCATATCCCCCCTTATGTATTATACATGGTGATCATATCCCCCCCTTATGTATTATACATGGAGATCATATCCCCCCTTATGTATTATACATGGAGATCATATCCCCCTTATGTATTATACATGGAGATCATATCCCCCCCCCCCTTATGTATTATACATGGAGATCATATCCCCCCCCCTTATGTATTATACATGGAGATCATATCCCCCCTTATGTATTATACATGGTGATCATATCCCCCCCTTATGTATTATACATGGAGATCATATCCCCCTTATGTATTATACATGGAGATCATATCCCCCCCTTATGTATTATACATGGAGATCATATCCCCCCCCCCTTATGTATTATACATGGAGATCATATCCCCCCTTATGTATTATACATGGAGATCATATCCCCCTTATATATTATACATGGAGATCATATCCCCCCCTTATGTATTATACATGGTGATCATATCCCCCCTTATGTATTATACATGGAGATCATATCCCCCCTTAATCTCCTCTTCTCAAAAATGATTGGCTGATTAGCAATTTGTGTTACCAAGCAATAGAACAGGTGTACCTAATAAAGTGGCCGGTGAGTGTATGTAAGGGTTTACAACCACTTGGTTATTGAAACTCCTTTCAAAAAACAGACCCCCCGTTAGCCACATTATTTTACGGTTTTGTTTTTTACTAAGATTAAAAAAACAGAGAGTTAAAAATGTCTAATAAAAAAGACGAGATCGGGTGCATTCAGGGTGATGTGGCTGTAGGAAGGGGAAAAGATGGGAAATGGAAGATACGTAGTTAGGGAAGAAGAGAGGGAGATCTTGAGATTAATGGAGGAAGGAAAGGAACTGGGGTAGAAATTGGGTGGGTGGGTACGATTAGGATTGGGTAAGGGGATCTTGGGTGTATTGTGAAAAGAGGGAAGTTTTTCTTCGATTGTTTTGTGGAATGATGTGATCATCGAATTTTGTAATTTTGAAATATTGAAACTAATAAAAATGTTTTAAAACTAAAAAAAAAAAAAAGGTTTGCGATAGAAAAGAACATTAACCACCTTGCGCCCGCCCTATTGTGCAAAGACGGGCGCAAGGTGGTTCTCTCGTTCTGATAGGACGTCATATGACGTCCTACCATTCTCACTGCGCATGCGCAGCTCAGCGAGCACGCAGCGATCGCCGGTGCGCTGTGTCCCTCGGACACAGCGGATCACGGAAAGAGCCAAAGATGTTGGCTCGGTCATGTGATCAGCTGTGTCCAATCACAGCTGATCACATGTAAACACGGAAATGCCGGCTATCGGCATTTCTCTCCTCTCGAGCTGTCAGGCCGACAGCTCGAGAGGAGAGGAGAGGAGAGCCGGTAACCAGCTTTCCGCGGAGGGGACATGTACACTGATCATCAGGGCACTGATGATCAGTGTGGCCCCAGAAGTGCCACCTGTCAGTGCTCATCAGTGCCACGTGCCAGTGCTCATCAGTGCCACATCAATGCCACATATCAGTGCATACCAGTGCACATCAATGCCACATATCAGTGCCCATCTGAGCTGCCTTTCAATGTCACCCATCACTGCCAGTCAGTGCCACCTATCAATGCCAATCAGTGCCACCTATCAGTGCTACCAATCAGTGCCACCTATCAGTGCTGCCAATTAGTGCCACCTATCAGTGCCAGTCAGTGTCGCCTATCAGTGCGCATCAGTGCTAGTCAGTGCCGCCTATCATTGCCAGTCAGTGCCGCGTAACAGTGCCAGTCAATGCTGCCTATAAGTGCCAGTCAGTGCTGCCTATCAGTGTCGCCTATCAGTGCCATATATCAGTGTCATGTATCAGTGTCATGTATCAGTGTCATGTATCAGTGCTGCCTTTCATTGCCCATCAGTGATGCCTGTCAATGCCCATCAGTGCAACCTACCAGTGCCTCCTCATCAGTGCCCATCAGTGCATCCTATCAGGGTCCATCAGTGCAGCCTATCAGTGCCCATCACTGCAGCCTCATTAGCGCACATCACTGAAGGAGAAAAATAACTTATTTACAAAATTGTATAACAAAAACTAAGAAAAAACTTTTGTTTTTCAAAATTTTCAGTGGTTTTTGGTTTGTTTAAGAAAAAATAAAAATCCCAGAGGTGATTAAATACCACCAAAAGAAAGCTCTATCTGTCTCAAAAAAATGATAAAGATTTCATAAGGGTACAGTGTTGCATGACCGCGCAATTGTCATTCAAAGCGTGACAGCGCTGAAAGCTGGAAATTGGCCTGGGCAGGAAGGGGGTATAAGTGCCCTGTAGGCAGGAAGGGGGTAGAAGTGCCCTGTAGGCAGGAAGGGGGTAGAAGTGCCCGGTAGTCAGGAAGGGGGTAGAAGTGCCCTGTAGTCAGGAAGGGGGTAGAAGTGCCCTGTAGGCAGGAAGGGGGTAGAAGTGCCCGGTAGGCAGGAAGGGGGTAGAAGTGCCCGGTAGGCAGGAAGGGGGTATAAGTGTCCTGTAGGCAGGAAGGGGGTATAAGTGCCCTGTAGGCTAGTGGTTAAAATAAACTACAATAAATAAAATACATTAAATAAACTAAACTACTTTAAATAAAAATCCCCTGCCCCCCCCCAAAAAAAGCAAAAAAAGCAAAGAAAAGTAGACTTTTTATATTCCAATAAATTTTGCCTAAGCAAACCAGATCAGAAACCAACAGTGAAGTCGGAATTATTTTTGTCAAAATCAATTTCACAGAAATCTCTGCACTCACCCGTAGCTCTTAATGATTTATCCCTACGTGGTATGCACATTAAAAAATAACAGGCCCAAAAACACGAAAAAAAAAATCACTTTTGAAACATTTTTTGCCACACCACCAGTTCGCCGGCATCCATTGGCACTGAAGTGTATCCATCTCAAACTGTTCTTGTTCATGAATTCACTGTAGGTACGCTGTGCCCGGTATCTGCACATATTCCTGAGCCGCAAGGATATGATTTGGCCGTCCGCACGCAATCAATGCGCTGGCGTCCGTGCATATCTTTTAGTAAATTAGCCCCAATGTGAGCTGCCAGTGGGCCCATTGGGAGTTCTATAGATACCTAGATTCTGAAGACCGGTAAAACGCTCCATTCCGACAGAGATGAATCCAACTCACGGGAAGCCTCTCAGCTATACATATATCTATAATAAGTTGATTTATACCTCGCCGGATAAGACGAGGTGAGTAAATACACAGCAGGAGATGTGAAAAAGGCCACGTCTCCAAAGACTAATCATTTTCCTGATGGTGAACTTTGTAAATGAGCGCTGCCTTGTAAGTCATACCCTGCCTGCCATTACTGGGTGCCGGTTCTGCTGCTTCATCGTTTTTCAGGGCTCAGGGAGGAGATGAAATATCGTATCCTTGTGGCGCGTTGACATTAAAATGCGTGGAAATGAGTAAAGATGTTTGCGCATCTCCTTTTGATGTATATAAATACAGCTGTCTGGATTCCTCTGACTCCCACTGAACGCATAGTAAAAAAAAAAAAAAAAAAAGGAATTTCTGCAGTGGAAGTGATTTTCAGAATATCAGCTAATGGGGAAGTCCACGAGTCTCTAAATATGAGAAGCCACCCAGCGTGTGAGCCTAGAAGGATAATCTCTGCTGTGATTGGCTGATTGCCCGCTTTGGCAGAAGTCATGTGATAAAATGTTCGAGAGAGCACTCTCCAAGTACTTGGAGGACCAGTTTTGGCAGGTCCCTATGGATCGAGGTCGACCTTGCTTTTGCCTAAATGGAACAAGAGTACCTTGCCCTGTCAGGAGCCTTACACCTGGGGGGGTTCAGATGCAGGCCTTTCCTCTTCTGAGGTTGGTCCTATTCTATACCTATTCCTATTCAGAGGTCATGTGATAAAATGTTCGGGAGAGCACTCTTCAAGTACTTGGAGGACCAGTGTTGGCAGGTCCCTATGGATCGGGGTCAACCTTGCTTTGGCCTAAGTAGACCAAGAGTACCTTGCCCCATCAGGAGCTTTGCACCTTGGGGGACGGGGGGGGGGGTTCAGATGCAGGCCTTTCCTCTTCTGAGGTTGGTCCTATTCTATGCCTATTCCTAGTCAGAGGTTTTGTGATAAAATGTTCAGGAGAGCACTCTCCAAGTACCTGGAGGACCAGTTTTGGCAGGTTCCTATGGATCGGGGTCAACCTTGCTTTGACCTAAATGGACCAAGAGTACCATGCCCCATCAGGAGCTTTGGACCTGGGGGGGGTTCAGATGCAGGCCTTTCCTCTTCTGAGGTTGGTCCTATTCTATACCTATTCCTATTCAGAGGTCATGTGATAAAATGAATGTTCGGGAGAGCACTCTCCAAGTACTTGGAGGACCAGTTTTGGCAGGTTCCTATGGATCGGGGTCAACCTTGCTTTGGCCTAAGTGGACCGAGAATACCTTGCCCCGTCAGGAGCCTTGCACTTCTGAGGTTGGTCCTATTCTATACCTATTCCTATTCAGAGGTCATGTGATAAAATGCCTATGCAATGACAGGTTTCTCTTCCCTATTCAAAATGCAGGAATGCTTTGGATATATTTTCACCTCTTTATAGATGCTGTAGGGTCAATGCTCAACTCCATCCGGCTTGTAGGGAAGGGTTAGAAGTATTGTGAAGTCTTTATTGCTGTCAGAGCCTGGAATCAAACCTGGGCCTTCTGCGGTGGGAGATGGTGTTTCTTCTCACTGAGCCACCTGGAATGCTGGACAGCTCCCTTGACAATTCTTTGGATAATCCTGCCTTTGCCCTGTTTTGTCTTGAACCTTGAACTCCTTGCTCCTCCCATGAACTTCCTATAAAAGCCATGTCTCTGCACTTCCTGGTTGCCAGATTATTGTGCCTTACCAGCCAATATCCCGCTTACTGTTCCTGCTGCCGTCTTCATCTACGTAACCGACCTTTGGCTTGCTACTGACTACGATTCTGCCTCATCCTATCTACTACATTTGGTGACCGACCCTTGGCTTGTGACTGACTCCGCTTCTGTTTGATCCCTGAACTGTTTGATCCGCTTTTGGTTTCCAGCCTACTCATTCCCTGGTGGGGTAATCCTGAGATCTGCGACCTGGCATTCACACGCAGCCAAATCCATCTCCACCATTAGGAGCTCTGGGGAAGACCGGTGGATGCTTAGACCCCACACCTTAGGTGAGCCTGCGTCATTCCCAGGGTGGGCCGCTGGTGTACCAATCCTGCTGGTTTCATGTAAGCCTTACAACTGCTATAGCAACTGGTCTCTGAACCTGACCCGGATCGTGACAATTGCCCAGTGTATACAAACTTACACCCAACCACAAAGTGGAAGCGTCCAAAGTGCCTTTAATTGTTCAGAATACCTTCCCGTAAACATAATCAACACGTTTTGTGGCAACACAATTCCCCCTTCATCAGGGCTTAGAAGAATGGACTAAGGACTAGAAAAGACTCAAATGAAACTATACCCAAATGATCTATGCTTGATCTGAAGCAAAACCTCCTTTTGGATTGGAATTATAACAATTATAACATAAATGAATTATAAATAATAATTAATAAATAATAATATATATAGTTATACATTATAATTATGTAGTCAGCAGCAATCAATGATTTAACTGCTGCTGATCACATTGTTAGAATTGTTATAATTCCAACCCAAAAAGAGGATTTGCACCAGATCAAATATACAGTATATCTATTGGGTTATAATGTCCTTTGATGCCATTCAATTTTTTATTCCATTCTTCTAAGTCCTGATGAAGAGGGAATTTTGTTTCCCGTGAAACATGTTGGTGGTATTATGAAAGACTAAAGGCATTTTGGGCTCCTGTGTATACTTTGATTTGCCTCTGGGCCTCTCTACCTCTGGGCCTCTCTACCCATTGAGCCTGTGTGTACAGAGAGCTGTATTGCCATGGCTATTTTTAGTGATTTTTGAATAGCATAAATATATGGAATAATAAATTTTAGCTACCATCTAGAATTCAGACACTGGTCTTCCTGTATTCAAATGCTAATGAACTTGTTTAACTGGTTCACAAAGTTAAACAGGAAGTGACATTGACAGGAAATGGGGTGAGGCAAGAAACAAGATAACACAGATTTGTTAAACACAAGGTGGGGAATCTGGAAGAAAATGTGGGTGGAAAGAAGGGGCTCCAAAGGAGAAGAAGACCTGGGTAGAAGGAAGGTCTCTGCCAGAGGGGACTTCACACGAACAACGAAGGAACTTCATCTGGGGATGATACTAAAGCTTCACTACAATCTACACTACAAGAGTCACATGAGTAGCCTGGAGTCCTGTTTGTTAGGAAAATCACAAATTATAACCCAAGTCAAGTAATTTTTTAGTGTATTCCTATCACATACAGACTCTTGTAAATGCTCATTTGCTAGGAAGGTTAGGTGGAGTATACATGTGTGTTGTATGCATATTAGTAAACTATAGTTACATAGTTAGTCTGGCTGAAAAAAGACAAAAGTCCATCCAGTTTAACCATAGAAAAAAAATGTTATAATCTTACACCCACAGTTGATCCAGAGGAAGGCAAAAAAACCCCCAACAAAGCACGATCCAATTTGCTCCTGCAGGGGGAAAAATTCCTTCCTGATCCCCCGAGAGGCAATCGGATATTCCCTGGATCAATTTTATCCATAAATGTTAGTATCCAGTTTGAGGGCGGACTGACCATTTGGAAAATCGGGCACTGCCCGAGGGCTCGGGGTCAGTAGGGGGCCCCATGAGATGCCCCTGGTACCTTTCTCATAGGCTTTTTTGAGTTTGGGCAAGGGCACAGGGGCCCCATGATCCCTATTGCCCGGGGGCCCCATGAGTTGTCAGTCCACCCCTTCCAGTTACATTCTGTGTATCTAAGAAATAATCCAGGACTTTTTTAAAGCAATCCACTGAGCTGGCCACAACCAACTCTTGAGGGAGTCTATTCCACATTTTCACAGCTCTCACTGTGAAGAAACCTTTCCGTATTTGGAGATTAAATTTCTTTTCCTCCAGACGTATAGTAGGCATATTATAGTAAAAGCACATTAATATATTACAGTTTTTTTTGCTTCCTTGCTTTACTGTAAAGTAACCTAAAAGATACAACCAGCCACTAAGCTCCTTTGAAAATGTTCCCTTGCTTCCTGTTCAGGAGCTTGATGTGGGAACCAGATACACCAAAGATATGACACAGGTTTTACCCTTCCTCTACTGTATACCAAAAATATGACACATGTTCCCCCCCCCCCCCTCCAAATCTGGCTGCTCAGGTCCCCGCAAGATACAGGAAACGAGGGCATGGCCACTAGTCATCCCACCAGACTCCACCACTAAGTGTCACTTTTGGCTGCATTGACCCTTTAAAAGGTCCTCCAAAGATACAGGGGATCTTCTCACATTCTAATGGACATAATATAAAAACCCAAACAATACAAAGGTATATCCATTCTTCCTTTTTCTGAAAACAAGATCAGCTGTCCACATGATAAATGTATTTCTCTAGCCACATGCTCCCAGTTTAACTTTCTGCGGCCTCTCCGGTGTGATTTCCGTCATTACACCCGCAGAGAAGTGCTCTCGTTCTTCCTTCTCCTCCTGAAAATCCATTTTGGTAAGAAGTACATGGATCCGCTCCCTGGTGTGAGAACTACATAGTCCAGGGGTGGTGCCATTATCGAAATGTGAAGTACAACAATCTCCGAACACTTAAAACCTATTTTGTCTTTCTGTAAAGACTCTTCATAACACCTCGGTGTTAGCTTCACGGGATCTCAGTTGCGCAGCCTAGTCAACCAAGGCAAGAGGAGACAATGGAACTGCGCTGCAACTGTAGACCACATGACCCAATGCTTCCACTGTAGACCACATGACCCAGTGCTGCAACTGTAGACCACATGATCCAGTGCTGCCACTGTAGACCACATGACCCAGTGCTGCCACTGTAGACCACATGACCCAGTGCTGCCACTGTAGACCACATGACCCAGTGCTGCCACTGTAGACCACATGACCCAATGCTTCCACTGTAGACCACATGACCCAGTGCTGCAACTGTAGACCAAATGACCCAGTGCTGCCACTGTACACCACATGACCCAGTGCTGCCACTGTATACCACATGACTGAATGCTGCAACTGTAGACCACATGACCCAGTGCTGCCACTGTAGACCACATGACCCAGTGCTGCAACTGTAGACCACATAACCCAGTGCTGCCACTGTACAACACATGACCCAGTGCTGCCACTGTAGACCACATGACCCAGTGCTGCCACTGTAGACCACATGACCCAGTGCTGCCACTGTAGACCACATGACCCAGTGCTGCCACTGTAGACCACATGACCCAATGCTTCCACTGTAGACCACATGACCCAATGCTTCCACTGTAGACCACATGACCCAGTGCTGCAACTGTACACCACATGACCCAGTGCTGCCACTGTACACCACATGACTCAGTGCTGCAACTGTAGACCACATGACCCAGCGCTGCCACTGTAGACCACATGACCCAGCGCTGCCACTGTAGACCACATGACCCAGCACTGCAACTGTAGACCACATGACCCAGTGCTGCCACTGTACACCACATGACCCAGTGCTGCCACTGTAGACCACATGACCCAGTGCTGCCACTGTAGACCACATGACCCAGTGCTGCCACTGTAGACCACATGACCCAGTGCTGCCACTGTAGACCACATGACCCAGTGCTGCCACTGTAGACCACATGACCCAGTGCTGCCACTGTAGACCACATGACCCAGTGCTGCCTTAGACCTAAAAGAGAAGTAGGGCTTCCCCCCCCCCATTTATACTTACCTAGGTAGATGCAGCATCGGTCTGATGCTGCATCTGTCCCCCGCCAGCTCTAAGAGTAAGAACTCATCGATCACATGACCGCTGATCATTGAGTTCTCCTCTCCTTTCAGAGAAGAGAGAAGTGACTGTCAGTCACACACCTCATTTCAGTGTTGGCGCCTTGAGACTGAGTCCAGGCCTATAGTTAGTTAGTTAGGGTCTCTGTTTGTGTCAGGCCACAAGTGTTGTTACTGATCATTGGAAGGACTCCACAACTTAAAGTGACATTTCACATTGGAGAGCTGATAAAATCCTACAAACTCAAGCCAGACTGGCGTTTTGCTCAGAAGGAATACTCAGGCACGTGCTACAGGACCAGTTATGGGAGGGGGGGGGGGAATACTGTAGATTTGTGTAAGATTGTAAGCTGTTGTGCTGCACCGCAGGCTAGCCCATACCGTACCCCCATACACTGATTCCTGCTCTGTAGGGTAATAACAGGTAAGGTGTGGCAGCTTAGTTGTGCCCCCAGTAGGTAAATTACTTCACCTTCTACCTTCATCCATCAGGAGGCGCCGTGCTGTGCAGCACAAGGGTCTCAGCCTTTGGGCTGGGTGGATGTAAATTTATTGTATGTTCCCAGCATTTGTGGTTGTGTTTATTTGCCACATCTAAGTAACATTCTGTTGAGACAAAATCTGGTGTTGGGGTTGCTTTCCTCGTTCGTGACTTCACTGTATCCTGGGGAGCCCACCCCGGTACACGGCTTACAGTGCATTACCTTTTTTTTGGTATATTATTTTGGAGCCATTTGGAGGGCTCGGCAACAAAGATTTGAGGATTTTCCTTATTGGAATCAGAGTTGGGAATGACTTTAATTTGTGGACACGAGTGAATATTTTATTTTTATTTTATTTTTATTTTTTTATTTTATTTTTGTTTTTTGGAGATTATATGGATTTTCACATTTGGTATTCATCTTTGTATTGTAGGATTGTTTGAGCATATTGGGGCGTTATTGAGATTATAGCATTTTTAATTGCGACAAGTACACATTATAGAAGGATGTGCTTTGTTGCTATTTCATGTCTGAGGTTTACAACCACTAATAGGGTTGCTTTCGGTACACTTTTATCTTTAGATATCCTCTCAATAGTCTCTGTAACTTGTCGAGGAATTTCATAAATAAATAAAATATTTCTCTTATGGGTGGAAGCCATTGGGGTGAATCCCATTCGGCCTTTTTATGTCAGGGCCGCTCCGATTTCCACGTTCCGATGCCTCGACAAAACTGCCGTTTCCGCACATAAACAGCAATCACTTTAACAGCCGCGGCATCATGGCTCGGGCTAAAAAAAACGCAAGCCGCAATTTTCATTTATTCAAAGTGGCACATTGAGCCGGGCAAACATCCGGCGGTGCCGTTATTGGCGATATAATGCCTATCCATCAAGACCGCGGCGATACTAGCTCTATACCTTAACCTTTACGCCTCCCCGTGAAATCGATAATTCTATAGAGAAGAAAAATTCTAAATATATTATTCAGGCTTGAAATTTGGCCAAATTGAGGTAATGATGCAGCGCGGAGGGGACGGCGGAGGGATTCGCGACAAGGAGTAATCGCTGGCAATTGTCTGCTATTGATATCTATTTAGTGACCCACTGAAGTGATAAACAATACATCCAGAAGGACGGCCATTAGTAGCAATAGGTAAAAGGTTGCCGATTCAAATGAAGCGTTAAAGGAGTGTGAAACCCACCTCCGTCTCTTCTTCCTTTTCTTTGCTATGAAAAACTTTTTGTGGGTCCATTTATAGTTAGTCTGGCTGAATAAAGACAAAAGTCCATCCAGTTCAACCATTAAAAAAAAAAAAGTTATAATCCTACACCCACAGTTGATCCAGAGGAAGGCAAAAAAACGCCCAGCAAAGGATGAAAAAAAGCACAGAAAAGCATTTATAAGGTAGCAGCTTGTCATTTTCACAATTCAACAATTCATCCATCCATCCATCCACCCACCCAACTCTCCCTTCCATCCAGCTACCCATCCATCCACAGACCCAGCTTACCTATCCATCCATCTGCCCATCCAACTCAACCATTCATCCATCTACCCACCCAACTCTCCCTTCCATCCAGCTACCCATCCATCCACACACCCAGCTTACCTATCCATCCATCTGCCCACCCAACACAACCATCCATCCACCCACCCAACTCTCCCTTCCATCCAGCTACCCATCCATCCACCCACCCAACCCACCCATCTATCCACACACCCAGCTTACCTATCCATCCATCTGCCCACCCAACTCAACCATTCATCCATCCACCCACCCAACTCTCCCTTCCATCCAGCTACCCATCCATCCATACACCCAGCTTACCTATCCATCCATCTGCCCACCCAACCCACCCACCTATCCACACACCCAGCTTACCTATCCATCCATCTGCCCACCCAACTCAACCATTCATCCATCCATCAACCCAACTCTCCCTTCCATCCAGCTACCCATCCATCCACCCACCCAACCCACCCATCTATCCACACACCCAGCTTACCTATCCATCCATCTGCCCACCCAACTCAACCATTCATCCATCCACCCACCCAACTCTCTCATCCATCCAACTACCCATCCATTCACCCACCAAACTCACCCATCCACACACCCAACTCACCTATCCATCCATTCTTCTATCGTTGCATAGTTAGTCTGGCTGAAAAAAGACAAAATTCTATCCAGTTCAAGCATTAAAAATAAACAAGTTATAATCCTACACCCACAGTTGATCCAGAGGAAGGCAAAAAAAGCCCAACAAAGCATGAAAAAAAGGACAGCAAAGCATTTATAAGGTAGCAGCTTGTCATTTTCACAACTAAACCATTCATCCATCCACCCAACTCTCCCTTCCATCCATCTGCCCATCAATCCACCCACCCAACTCACCCATCCATCCACACACCCAACTTATCCATCCATCTGCCCACCCAACTCACCCATCCATCTACCCACCCAACTCACCCATCCATCCACACACCCAACTTATCTATCCATCCATCTGCCCACCCAACTCACCCATCCATCTACCCACCCAACTCACCCATCCATCCACTCACCCAACCCCCCATCCATCCACCCAACTCACCCATCCACCAAACTCACCCATCCATCTACCCATCCATTTATATATCCACCTAACTTACCTATCCATCCATCCACCCACCCAAATCTCCCATCCATCCAACTACCCATCCATTCACCCACCCAACTCACCCATCCACACACCCAACTCCCCCATCCATCCATCCATCCATCCATTCATCCATTCTTCTATCGTTACATAGTTAGTCTGGCTGAAAAAAAAACAAGAGTATATCCAGTTCAACCATTAAAAAAAACAAGTTATAATCCTACACCCACAGTTGAGCCAGAGGAAGGCCAAAAAAAAGCCCAGTAAAGCATGAAAAAAAGCCCAGCAAAGCATTTATAAGGTAGTGGCTTGTCATTTTCACAACTCAACTATTCATCCATCCATCCACCCACCCAACTCTCCCATCCTTCCAACTCTCCCATCCTTCCAACTCTCCCATCCTTCCAACTACCCATCCTTCCAACTACCCATCCTTCCAACTACCCATCCATCCACCCACCCACCCACCCAACTCACCCATCCATCCACACACCCAGCTTACCTATCCATCCATCTGCCCACCCAACTCACCCATCCATCAATTCATCTACCCATCCATCCATCCATCCACTCACCCAACCCCCCCATCAATCCACCCAACTCACCCATCCATCAATTCATCTACCCATCCATCCATCCATCCATCCACTCACCCAACCCCCCCATCAATCCACCCAACTCACCCATCCATCCATCCATCCATTCTTCTATCTTAACATAGTTAGTCTGGCTGAAAGACGAACGTCCATCCAGTTCAACCATTAACAAAAAAAAAGGTTATAATCCTACACCCACAGTTGATCCAGAGGAAGGCAAAAAAACTCATCAAAGCATTTATAAGGTCTCCAGGCAGATATAAAAGTCACAAATTAACATTATTAATGTATTGGTTTAAATGGAAGCAGTCTGAATATCTGAATCTGATTTGGTATCAGCCCCTTTGCAATATTTTTACAGCAGAGCTCAGACTGGGGGAGGGAGAAGCAGCGCAATGGGTTAGTCAGTTAGTCTGCAGTGCTAATGATTAATATGCTGGTAGGAGGAAAGAGCAGAGTGATAGAGAAATGAGCTTATCAGTCTGCTGCTGCTCCTTTCACTGTCCAATAACAGGCGGGTGAAGGGACAAGACCTGTAAGTGTGATTTAACTGCAGCAAGGAAAATCGTGTCTCCTGCTCAACTAGGCAAGGATGTGTTGGCACGGCTGTGTAAATTTTAGGACCGGATGGACAGAAATACAAATTCTTTGGTAAGCAGAACAACTCCCATATACAGTATATATATCAATGGCATGTCCAGCAGCTGTGTGCTTTAGATTGTGCATTGGGTTGCACTTGCTTCAGGACCTTGAAACATGTTGGAGGGAGAGCACAGCCACAGACCTGGCAAAGTCAAGTGACTAGCCTCTCTCTATCAATCAATCAATCACACTTCTTGGGTTTCCAGATCTGCACACCTGCTGTTCCCACTATAAGGGGTTCCCTCCATCCCTGTGTTGAGTTCCTTGATCTACACACCTGCTATGGCCATTATGAAAGGCTCTCACTGTCCCTGTGCTGAGTTTCCAAGTTTGTACACCTACTTGGCCCATTATGAGGTGTTCCCACCTTCCCTCTGCTGAGTTACTGGTTCTGTACACCTTCTGTGCCTATTATGAGGGGTTCCCAACATCCCTGTGCTGAGTTCCCAGATCTACGCACTTGCTTGGACCATTATGAAGGGCTCCCACCATCCTTGTGTTGAGTTCTCAGGTCTGCACACCCGCTGTGCCCATTATGAGGGGTTTCCACCATCTGTGTGCTGTATTTCTGTCTGCACACCTTCTGTGACTATTATGAGGGCTTCCCACCATACCTGCTTGATTTGTCTTTTTTTATTGTATATTATAGAGCAGTATTTCTCAAACTTTTACCCCAGAGGAATCCTTCAAATAATTTTCAAATCTCAGGGAACAATTGCTAAAACCAATTGATTGTGGGCCATTGGAAAAAATGCCCCTTACACATCAGAATTACAGACAGCTAAACAGATCATTTGTGTCAGGCCATGGGCACTACTAAGTGGTTCTGGACCTGAATCTATGCAGACACCATAGGATAAGTGCTCAATCAGTCACAGCTCAAGGAATCTTCATCAACCTCTGAAGGAACCCTCAGCACACTTTGTTGGAACCATAAGCAGCCTTTGAAGAAACCCTTGGCAGCCTTTGAATGAACCCTCAACACACTCTGTAAGAACGCTAAGCAACCTCTGAAGGAAGCCTCAGCAACCTCTGAATGAACCCTCAGCACACTCTGTAGGAACCGTAAGCAACCTTTCAAAGGAACCATCAGCACACTCTGTAGGAACCCTCAGCATACTTTATAGGAATCCTAAGCAACCTCTGAAGCAACACTCAGTACACTCTGTAGAAACCCTCAGCACACTCTGTAGGAACCCTAAGCGACCTCTGAAGGAACCCTCAGTACACTCTGTAGGAACCCTCAGCACATTCTGTAGGAACCATCAGCACACTTTGTAGGAACCCTAAGTAACCTCTGAAGAAACCCTCAGCACACTTTGTAGGAACCCTTACAAACCTCTGAATGAACTCAGCAACTTCTAAAGGAACCCTCAGCACACTTTATAGGAACCCTAAGTGACCTTTGAAGGAACCCTCAGTACACTCTGTAGGAACCCTCAGCACATTCTGTAGGAACCATCAACACACTTTGTAGGAACTCTGAGCAACCTCTGAAGAAACCATCAGCACACTCTGTAGGAACCCTTACAAACCTCTGACGGAACTCTCAGCAACTTCTAAAGGAACCCTCAGCACACTTTGAAGGAACCCTAGGCAACCTCTAAAGGAACCCTAGGCAACCTCCGAAGGAACCCTCAGCACACTTTGAAGAAACAGTCAGCAAACTCTGAAGGAACCCTCAGCAACCTCTTTGAGATTTGCTGCTGTAGAGAATGTAGCAGGAGGAGCTGGAAGACACAAAGTTGGGCAGGAGCACCCAAATGTTCCAGGTAGACAGGAGCAGAGCCAGAAACTCTAGCAGAGAGGCCTCACTCGTCAGATAACAGATCAGGCACTCCCACTGCAGTAGCGCAGTGAGTTGTCATAAGGAACGATTTCCCATAATTGCACCAGTTGAATTGAAAAATGATCCGCCGACTCTTGAAGATATCATAAGCGAACAAAAGGGGGCTTTTATGTATTTTCCCTGAGACATCCTTTAAGTAAACAGGAATCGCTGAGCCATCTTTAGGCATGAAAGTGTGGAAATATTTCAGACAAAGCCTAAATAGGACAAACCTGTCAGATAAAAGTGCTCTCAGGAGCTGATCCTGCCAACAATTCCATCTCCCTGTAGGCTGTCTAATTTCTTCATTCCCCTGATGTTTTTGTCCCATTCATCTTCACTACCCCCGGCTGCCGTTCATTCATGCATCTATTTCATTCTCTTATTTTATCCTCTGCGGGACGCCATTCACTTATCTTGCGCTGACTTTCAATCACCGTCCTCGACCATCAATTGTTTGGCTCATGATCCGCTGACATCTACATGTTGTGCATTGTGAATATTAATGGAGCTGCCAGTTTCACGGAGCAAAACGTTATGGGAGCTTTCTAAGCCAGATGTATCAGCCACATAGGGGGCTTATTCCATAATATTACAAAAAGGGAAAGTAAGGAAAAAGAAGGGGAAGGAGAGAAAAGGGAAGGAAGACAGGAAAGAGAAAGAATTGCAATAAAATAAGAAAATGGAAGGCGGCAGAAAAAAAGGGAAGTAAAAAAAATAACAAAGAAAGAAGGAATATAGGAGAAGGAGAATGGTGAAAGTAAGAGAATAGATGCAGAAGAAAAAAAAGGAAAGGATCAGAAAAGGAAGTAAAGAAAAGAACATGAATAGAAGGGAAAGGATTACAAAATAGAGTAAGTAAAGAAGGAATATATGGGAAAGGAAAAAAATGGAAGGAAATCGAGAATAGGAACAGAAAAGAAAGGGAAAAGAAATAGAAGAGGAAAAGAAAGAAAAGAAATATAAGGGAAAAGAAAAAACAAGAGGAAAAGAAACTTGATGAAAGGCAACCGAAAGACTAGAAAGAAATAGACAAAGAAAGGGATGGGAATATAAAGAAAACATAAAAAAAGAAAGGAAAAGGGAAAAGAAGGGAAAGGAAAGGGAAATGTGAAAAAGAAGGAATATATGGGAAAAGAAAAACTGTAGGAGGAAGGAAAGGAGAATAGAGGAAACAAACTAAGAAATTAAAGAACAGTAGTAGGAGAAAAAGAGAAAAGAGAAAGAAAGAAAGAAAGAAAGAAAGAAAGAAAGTGAAATGAGGAAAACAAAGAATGGTAAGGGGATAGAGTTAAAGACAATGAAAGAGACAGAGAAAGGAAAGGAAAGGAAAAGGAAATATGTGAGCTTTCAAAGGGGAAGGAGAGGACAGGAAAAAAGAACAAGAAATAAGAAAAAAAGGTGGCAGAAGGAAAAGGAAGAGAAAAAAATAACCAAGAAAGTAGGAAAATAGGAAAAAGAACATGAATAAAAGGGAAAGGAACATAAAGATACGGTAAGTAAGGAAGGGAATATATGGGAAAGGAAAAATAGAAGGGGAAGGAAAGGAAATTAGAGGATAGAAATGGAAAATAAAAGGGAAAATAAATAGAAGAGGAAACGAAAGGAAAGAAATATAAGAGAAAAGAAAAGCCAAGAGGAAAAGTAACTAGAGGAAAGGAATGAGAAAGGCTGGAAAGGAAGAGGAAAAGAAGGGGAAGGGAATATAGAGGAAAGGAAAGGAAAGGAAAGAAAAGTTGATCCAGGGAATATCTGATTGCCTCTCGGAGGATCAGGAAGGATTTTTTTTACCCCTGCAGGAGCCAATTGGATTGTGCTTTGCTGGGATTTTTGCCTTCCTCTGGATCACTTGTGAGTATACAATTATAACTTTTTTTTTTTTTAACTGGATGGAATTTTGTCTTTTTTCAGCCAGACTAACTATGTAACAAGGAAATGAAAGGAAAAGTTAAAGGGAAAGGAAAGGAAAAGTTAAAGAGAAAGGAAAGGAATAGGAAAGGAAAAGGAAAGGGAGAAGGAAAAGGAAAGGGAAAAGGAAAAGGAAAAGGAAAGGAAAAGGAAAGGGAAAGGAAAGGATGAAAAAAGAAGGAATATATGAGAAAGGAAAAAATGAGAGGGAAAGGAAAGTAGAGGAAATGAACAAAAGAATTAAAGAACAGAAATATGAGAGAAACAGAAAGAAAAGGGAAATAAAATAAGAAAGAAAAAGAGAGGGCGAAAGTAAAATAAAGAAAAGTACGGGGATAGAGTTAAAGACAATGAAAGAGAGAGAAAAAAGGAAAAAGAAAGAAAAGAGTCTGTGCAGAGAGGACACGTTTGGCATGAGAGTTAAATAACAAAGCCCTATGAATATTGAAGTCTGCCCTTGTTTAAAACTCCAGTCAGCTCATCTTGCTGTTGGAAGCTCACACAGCCTCATGCCGGGAATTGAACAATGTTCCTATTGGGTCCCTGCTGTGAGAAGATGCAACAGGATCATTAATCAGCCCCATCTTTTCATTATATTGATGCCTGTGTTTTCCACTCTCACCGAGATACAATGTGTGACGGGATTTTAACCAGGTGTTTCTTAAGGGGCCCCCGCATCCACAGAAATGAGAAGAAACATCATTTCATGAAAACAGGAAACTTTTGCGCTGTAGGATTACACAGGCATACTTTGTATATAAACTGCTATTTCCAGATACACAAATAATTGAGTTTTTACAATCTGTGGCAAGCGTTCCCATGACTTCAGTGCGGGTCTGTATCTCTTCTCACATGATTCTGTGATGAGGGACACACAAGGCGGCACATTCACAAGGTGGGGATTTGGTGACCCCAGAGCACCAGATGACTGGAAACGAGGTGTGTTTGGAGACTGGGAACTAACTATAGGTGTGTTTGGATATTGAGGACATGCTATAGCTTTTTTTGGAGACTGAGGACATGTTATAGGTGTGTGTGGAGACTGAGGACATGTTATAGGTGTGTGTGGAGACTGAGGACATGCTATAGGTGTGTGTGGAGACTGAGGACATGTTATAGGTGTGTGTGGAGACTGAGGACATGTTATAGGTGTGTGTGGAGACTGAGGACATGCTATAGGTGTGTTTGGAGACTGGGGACATGCTTTAGCTAATTCCCAGTCTCCAAACATACCTATAGCATGTCCTCAATCTCCAAACACACCTATAGCTAATTCCCAGTTGCCAAACATACCTATAGCATGTCCTCAGTCTCCAAACACACTTATAGCATGTCCTCAGTTTCCAAACACACCTATAGCATGTCCTCAGTTTCCAAACACACCTATAGCATCTCCCCAGTCTACAAACACACATATAGCTAATTTCCAGTCGCCAAACACATCTATAGCATGTCCTCAGTTTCCAAACAAACCTATAGCATGTCCTCAGTTTCCAAACGCACCTATAGCATGTCCTCAATCCACAAACACACCTAAAGCATGTCTTTAATCTCCAAACACACCTATAGCATGTCCTCAATCCCCAAACACACTTAAAGCATGTCCTCAGTTTCCAAACAAACCTATAGCATGTCCTCAGTCTCCAAACACACCTATAGCATGTCCTCAATCTCCAAACACACCTATAGCATGTCCTCAATCCCCAAACACACTTACAGCATGTCCTCAAGTTCTAAACACACCTATAGCATGTCTTCAATCTCCAAACACACCTAAAGCATGTCCTGAATCTCCAAACACACCTAAAGCATGTCCTGAATCTCCAAACACACCTAAAGCATGTCCTGAATCTCCAAACACACCTAAAGCATGTCCTGAATCTCCAAACACACCTAAAGCATGTCCTCGATCTCTAAACACACCTAAAGCATGTCCTCGATCTCTAAACACACCTAAAGCATGTCCTCGATCTCCAAACACACCTAAAGCATGTCCTCGATCTCCAAACACACCTAAAGCATGTCCTCGATCTCCAAACACACCTAAAGCATGTCCTCGATCTCCAAACACACCTAAAGCATGTCCTCGATCTCCAAACACACCTAAAGCATGTCCTCGATCTCCAAACACACCTAAAGCATGTCCTCGATCTCCAAACACACCTAAAGCATGTCCTCGATCTCCAAACACACCTAAAGCATGTCCTCGATCTCCAAACACACCTAAAGCATGTCCTCGATCTCCAAACACACCTAAAGCATGTCCTCGATCTCCAAACACACCTAAAGCATGTCCTCGATCTCCAAACACACCTAAAGCATGTCCTCGATCTCCAAACACACCTAAAGCATGTCCTCGATCTCCAAACACACCTAAAGCATGTCCTCGATCTCCAAACACACCTAAAGCATGTCCTCGATCTCCAAACACACCTAAAGCATGTCCTCGATCTCCAAACACACCTAAAGCATGTCCTCGATCTCCAAACACACCTAAAGCATGTCCTCGATCTCCAAACACACCTAAAGCATGTCCTCGATCTCCAAACACACCTAAAGCATGTCCTCGATCTCCAAACACACCTAAAGCATGTCCTCAAGTCCCAAACACACCTAAAGCATGTCCTCAATCTCCAAACACACCTAAAGCATGCTCTAAATCTCCAAACACATTATAGACTATCCTCAGCCTTTGTCAGCCTTCAGCATTTCTTATATGAAATATCACGTGCGCCTAGGGTTCCTCTCATCCCCTTAAACCCGAACACGTATTAATTACACGGGTTCTGGGGCTAATTTAATGCTGATAAGGCACTGAGTGAGTTTAATGACCACCTTAATCAGCCCAGAACCTGTGTAATTAATATGTGTTTGGGTTTAAAGGGATGAGGTGGGAACCCTAGGCGCGTCCCACGTGGGAATTAAAGTGGAACCCCTGCATGCTTCCCATGGATTACTTTTTCAAACTAGATTGGAGTGCGCCTTTATTTCGATAAACCATTTAGATTGTGGGCCAAACAGACTCTGCCAAGCAGCATACCCCCCAATACAAATGGTAAAACTTTACTTTGCTATCACAACGCACACTCAGACACGCCAAACCTTTTTTTTTTTTAATAAGCACATCCTTATTAATTGCCTAATAAGTAATTAATTTGCTGTGTCTATCCCGCCACAAACTTCACAGCATCCGTTTTCTCGCTGCCAGCGCCGCCACCCTGCCGCAGAAACAACCGTCTACGAGTCGGGTCCATTAGCTATTGTCTAGAGCCTGCACCCTCATTTATTTGCATCAATAATACATTTGAAGGATTTATCTAGCTTGCAAATGTGAATTCATTTATTGGTCCAATAAGCAAGAAAGAAGCTGTGACCAAGCTAAGGCTGGCGCGGTTTTTTTTTTTTCCCCCCTTCTTCTCTCTCTCACTTCCCGCCGGCTGGCTGGTGTGTTGGGGACGGCGAGCGCAATGTGTTCCGACTTCATCAAAAAATATTTACATAAGTGCAAGAGGTCCGCTTTCCATGAAATGAGTTTGTAATTGTGCGAACCAATAACACATACAAATGCACCTCTTTTTATTAAGTATGGAGCACGGGGAGTTGAGGCTTCGGAATTCCATTCCAGCGTGCATAACGAATGACGGCGGGAGTCTGTTCTGCCAGGCGGTGGAAGCAGCCAGCGGAGCCTACCTTGCTAGGAGGGAGTGATATTACGCCCCCGTGCATCAACCGCACACCACTCAGAAATGATAGCTACAGCCACTCTGAACGGCTTGACTTTGAACGGCTCCCTCTGAGGGCCTCCTGCAACTTCCTGATTTCACCGAGACGGGTAGAATACGGTACCTGACAACATACACGGGCGAAGGATGACATAGATCCCTGGCAATGTGGAGACAAACGTCTTCAGGTACATTATAAAGAGGACCTGTCTCTCATAAACAGTCACACAATTTTAATTTGAACGGATCCCTCTGAGGGCCTCCTGCAACTTCCTGATTTCACCGAGACGGGTAGAATACGGTACCTGACAACATACACGGTCGAAGGATGACATAGATCCCTGGCAATGTGGAGACAAACGTCTTCAGGTACATTATAAAGAGGACCTGTCTCTCATTAACAGTCACTCAATTTTAATTTGAACGGATCCCTCTGAGGGCCTCCTGCAACTTTCTGATTTGACCGAGACGGGTAGAATGCGGTACCTGACAACCAGGGGCGGACTGACAACTCATGGGGCCCCCGGGCAATAGGGGATCATGGGGCCCCTGTGTCCTTGTCCAAACTCAAAAAAGCCTAAGAAAAAGGTACCAGGGGCATCTCATTGGGCCCCCTACTGACCCTGGGCGCTCGGGCAGTGCCCGAGGTTCCAAATGGTCAGTCCGCTCCTACTGACAACATACACGGACGAAGGATGACATAGATCCCTGGCAATGTGGAGACAAACGTCTTCAGGTACATTATAAAGAGGACCTGTCTCTCATAAACAGTCACACAATTTTCATTTGAACGGATCCCTCTGAGGGCCTCCTGCAACTTCCCGATTTCACCGAGACGGGTAGAATACGGTACCTGACAACATACACGGGCGAAGGATGACATAGATCCCTGGCAATGTGGAGACAAATGTCTTCAGGTACATTATAAAGAGGACCTGTCTCTCATAAACAGTCACACAATTTTCATTTGAACGGATCCCTCCGAGGGCCTCCTGCAACTTCCTGATTTCACCGAGATGGGTAGAATACGGTACCTGACAACCAGGGGCGGACTGACAACTCATGGGGCCCCCGGGCAATAGGGGATCATGGGGCCCCTGTGTCCTTGTCCAAACTCAAAAAAGCCTAAGAAAAAGGTACCAGGGGCATCTCATTGGGCCCCCTACTGACCCCCGGCCCTCGGGCAGTGCCCGAGTTTCCAAATGGTCAGTCCGCCCCTGCTGACAACATACACGGGCGAAGGATGACATAGATCCCTGGCAATGTGGAGACAAACGTCTTCAGGTACATTATAAAGAGGACCTGTCTCTCATAAACAGTCACTCAATTTTAATTTGAACGGATCCCTCTGAGGGCCTCCTGCAACTTCCTGATTTGACCGAGACGGGTAGAATGCGGTACCTGACAACCAGGGGCGGACTGACAACTCATGGGGCCCCCGGGCAATAGGGGATCATGGGGCCCCTGTGTCCTTGTCCAAACTCAAAAAAGCCTAAGAAAAAGGTACCAGGGGCATCTCATTGGGCCCCCTACTGACCCCCGGCCCTCGGGCAGTGCCCGAGTTTCCAAATGGTCAGTCCGCCCCTGCTGACAACATACACGGGCGAAGGATGACATAGATCCCTGGCAATGTGGAGACAAACGTCTTCAGGTACATTATAAAGAGGACCTGTCTCTCATAAACAGTCACACAATTTTAATTTGAACGGCTCCCTCTGAGGGCCTCCTGCAACTTCCTGATTTCACCGAGACGGGTAGAATATGGTACCTGACAACATACACGGGCGAAGGATGACATAGATCCCTGGCAATGTGGAGACAAACGTCTTCAGGTACATTATAAAGAGGACCTGTCTCTCATAAACAGTCACACAATTTTCATTTGAACGGATCCCTCCGAGGGCCTCCTGCAACTTCCTGATTTCACCGAGACGGGTAGAATACGGTACCTGACAACATACACGGGCGAAGGATGACATAGATCCCTGGCAAAGTGGAGACAAACGTCTTCAGGTACATTATAAAGAGGACCTGTCTCTCATAAACAGTCACACAATTTTAATTTGAACGGATCCCTCTGAGGGCCTCCTGCAACTTCCTGATTTCACCGAGACGGGTAGAATATGGTACCTGACAACATACACGGTCGAAGGATGACATAGATCCCTGGCAATGTGGAGACAAACGTCTTCAGGTACATTATAAAGAGGACCTGTCTCTCATAAACAGTCACTCAATTTTAATTTGAACGGATCCCTCTGAGGGCCTCCTGCAACTTCCTGATTTGACAAAGACGGGTAGAATGCGGTACCTGACAACCAGGGGCGGACTGACAACTCATGGGGCCCCCGGGCAATAGGGGATCATGGGGCCCCTGTGTCCTTGTCCAAACTCAAAAAAGCCTAAGAAAAAGGTACCAGGGGCATCTCATTGGGCCCCCTACTGACCCCCGGCCCTCGGGCAGTGCCCGAGTTTCCAAATGGTCAGTCCGCCCCTGCTGACAACATACACGGGCGAAGGATGACATAGATCCCTGGCAATGTGGAGACAAACGTCTTCAGGTACATTATAAAGAGGACCTGTCTCTCATAAACAGTCACACAATTTTCATTTGAACGGATCCCTCCGAGGGCCTCCTGCAACTTCCTGATTTCACCGAGACGGGTAGAATACGGTACCTGACAACCAGGGGCGGACTGACAACTCATGGGGCCCCCAGGCAATAGGGGATCATGGGGCCCCTGTGTCCTTGTCCAAACTCAAAAAAGCCTAAGAAAAAGGTACCAGGGGCATCTCATTGGGCCCCCTACTGACCCCCGGCCCTCGGGCAGTGCCCGAGTTTCCAAATGGTCAGTCTGCCCCTGCTGACAACATACACGGGCGAAGGATGACATAGATCCCTGGCAATGTGGAGACAAACGTCTTCAGGTACATTATAAAGAGGACCTGTCTCTCATAAACAGTCACAAAATTTTAATTTGAACGGATCCCTCCGAGGGCCTCCTGCATCTTCCCGATTTCACCGAGATGGGCACATGACAACATACATGTTGAAGGATGATTCAGATCCCTGCCATTGTGGAGACACATGTCTTCAGATGCATTATAAACAGCTTCTAAACCGCTGTACAATTTTGTTGAACAGTTCCCTTTGAGAGTGTCATGCCTGTTCCTGATTTCGAGGAAGTAAGAGTACGGAACAGGATGATATACATGGTGAGGGATGACACAGATCCCCACCGTTTGGAGACAAACATCATAGTAGTGATGAGGGATGACACAGATCCCTACCATTGTGGAGACAAACCTCATAGTCGTGATGAGGGATGACACAGATCCCTACCATTGTGGAGATATCCCTCATGGCTGTGATGAGAAATGACATAGATCCATACCACTGTAGAGACAAACCTCATGGTCGTCGTGAGGGATACAGATCCCTACCATTGTGGAGACAAACCTCATAGTCGTGATGAGGGATGACACAGATCCCTACCATTGTGGAGACAAACCTCATGGTCCTGGTGAGGGATAACACAGATTCCTACCATTGTGGAAACAAACATCATGGTTGAGATGAGGGATGACAAAGATCCCTACCATTGTGGACACAATCCTCATGGTCGTGGTGAGCGATGACACAGATCACCATCATTGTGGAGAAAAACCTCATGTTTATGATGAGGAATGACACAGATCGTTCCCATTGTTGAGAAAAATGTCATGGTTGTAGAGAGGCATGGCCATAATGAGAAAATACACAGATCCCTACCATTTTGGAGACAAATGTCTTTATGTTTGGTATAAAAAGGACAAACCTTATGGTTGTGATGAAGGATGACACAGATCCGTCTCTCATAAACAGTTGTGCAATTTTTAATTTGAAAGGTTCCCTCTGAGAGCTCCCTGCCTCTTCTTGATTTCCCCAAGACGGTTAGAGTATGGCACATGACAAAATACATGGTGAGGGATGACATAGATCCCCGCCATTGTGGAAACAAACCTCATGATCATGGTGAGGAATGACACAGATCTATACCAATGTGGAGACCGCTGTCATAGTCATGGTGAGGGAAGACACAGATCTCTGCCATTGTGGTGTCAAACCTCATGATCATGGTTATGGATGTCACAGATCCTTACCAATGTGTAGACCAATGTCACAGTCACGGTGAGGGAAGACACAGATCCTTGCCATTGTGGCTTCAAGCCTCATGATCATGGTTAGGTATGATACAGATCCTTTAGAATGTGGAGACTAATGTCATGGCCATGGTGAGGAAAGGCACAGATCGCCACCATTGTGGAGACAAACCTCATGGTCATGATGAGGGGAGACACAGATTCCTGCCATTGTGGAGACGCATGTCTTCAGTTGCTTTATAAAGATGACCCGTCTCATAAACAGCTGTACAATTTTAATTTGAATGGTTCCATCTAAGAGCTTCACATCTGTTCCTGATTTCACAGAGATGGATAGAGTATGGCACATGATGACATGCACGGTGAGGGATAACACACATCCCCGCCATGGTGGACACAAACCTCATGATCATGGTGAAGGATGACACAGATCTGTACCTAGGTGAAGACCGATGTCATGGTCATGGTGAGGGAAGACACAGATCCCTGCCATTGTGGCGTCAAACCTCAAGATCATGGTTAGGGATGACACAGATCCTTACCAATGTGTAGACCAAAGTCACAGTCATGGTGAGGGAAGACACAGATCCTCGCCATTCTGGAGACAAACTTCATGATCATGGTGAGGTATGACACAGAGCCCTACCAATGTGAAGATCGATGTCATGGTCATGGTGAGCAATTATACAGCTCCTTGCCCTTGTGGAGACTCATGTCTTCAGGTGTATTATAAACAGGACCCATTTCTTATAAACAGTTATACAATTATAATTTGAATGGTTCCCACTGAGAGCTTCCTGATTTCACTGAGACAGGTATAGTACAGCATACAAAGAATGACACAGAGCCCTACCATTTTGGAGACAAAAAACATGCTGAGATGACACAGAACCCTAACATTTTTGAGATAAATGTCATGGTCTTGTTGAGGGATGACACAGATCCCTACCATTTTGGAGACAAATGTCCTTCGGTATGTTACAAAGAGGACCTGTCTCCTATTATCAGCTGTACAATTTGTTTTAGGTTCCCCCAAGAGCTTCCTGCCTCTTCCTGAAGCAAGAAGGCACAAGTAGAGGGGACGACTTAAATACCCTCCCAGCAGCCAGCAGCAGGTGGAGACTGATTACTGGGATCTTCTGGGAGTCACCCGCTGGTGGACACTAGAACTACAACCCTCCACACAGGGAATCAAAGTGCCACCAGCAGGTGATCCAGGTCCTGACAGAAGGGAAGTTGGAAAACAACAAACTCTATGTAGTCTCTAGTGATGTCTGGTGGCCAGAGGCCATGTGATCTCTGCCTAGGTTGTAGAGTGCTCCTGATTTATGGCAAGCACGGGGTACTCGCAATATTACAAAGGAACTGTGAAATGTGACAAAGGAACACTGACATCTGCTTCAATGATTCATGTGAAGTTGGAATGGTAATAATAGCACATTCTAAAACATAGGTTATGGGTTAGTTCATGCAAAGGATTTTTTTTCAGCATAACAAATCTGAATATGTATAAGAACTTATTATAACTGACTGTATGTAAAGTGAAGGAATTACAATATACTGATGAGTAATTCTTTCCCACACAGACGATTATTGCCAAATGTCACATGGAAAGTGAAACTTCATTTCTGATGAGACTCTGCAGGTGAACTATATACATTGCGAGGATTTTATCTAACTTTTTTTTTTGCAGATTCAACCCTTTGTCTGTTCTAAGGAAACTGATATTTGCTTCATTGTGTCTTTTCTCAAAATGATTTCTGACTAGTAGGCTCAGCCTCCATTATAATCACCGGAGCATTCTCAGTGTTGTAATGTGAAAAATCTGAAGCATCTGCACCCCTTTACGTGTGGGTGCACCTTAGAAAGTAGAATCTCCCCATCAGTGGTGGACTGGCAACTCATAAGGGCCCGGGCAATAGGGGATCATGGGGCCCCTGTGTCCTTGCCCACACTCAAACCACACCCAAAAAAGCCTATGAAAGGTACCAGGGGCATCTAATGGGGCCCCCTACTGACCCCGGCCCCTCAGGCAGTGCCCGAGTCCCGGAAAAATCAGTCCGCCCCTGCTCCCCATAGATTAAGCTTTCAGGGAATGCCTATCATTTGACGTGCAGCTCTGTGCAGAGTTCTGGGAGCCAATCCCAGAGATTCTTTTTTTGGGGGGGAGGGGTCTGCATACATACAGTTTACATAATTTTTCAATTTCGCCATTTCATTTTTGTTTCTCATAGTTTTAGAAAATTACGTCTGCTAGAGGTTGACAGGCGAAAATCTTTTTTTTTAAACAATGAATTACAAAATTATTGGGGTATCAATTAAATATGTTATACTATTTTTTATTGGGGGGGGAGGGGCTTCCTAAACATAACACAGCAACTAACCTGCCATTATTTAAGGCTAGGTTCACATCTATGCAGATTGTGGATTGTGCGATTTCACAGTGCAATTTGATTTTTTTTATGTTTTTGCATTTTTTTTTTTTTGCCGATTGCAAAGTATTGATTTTGAGGCCAATTTGTTGTGACTTTGGATGGGTGCAACTTTGATGCTACTTGTGTGCCAGAGAGTGTAAAGTTGCATCAAAGTCACACTACGTGAACAGAACTGTAATACTTTCCTATTAACACAAAAATAAAAAGCGTAAAAATGCAACATTTGCATTTTTGGTGCCGTTCCATTTTATTATTATTATTATACAGAATTTATATAGCGCCAACAGTTTGCGCAGCGCTGTACATTGAAGTCTATTGCACAAAAAAAAAAAAAAAAAAAATGCAACCTGCTGCGGGGAAAAAGTCCCTGACCCAGTAAAAAAGAAAAAATGCACCGGCTCAAAACGCACAGATGTGAGCTAGATTGATAGGAAATCATGTTAAATGGACTGAAGGGCATTTCTGCAAACTGGAAAACGCACTGAAATCCGCATGTACATCTGCAGGATTATCAGGTTGCTCCAATCAGTAGAAAGAGAGTTTTGGTTCATATGGGGTTTAGGCAGGGGCGGACTGACAACTCATGGGGCCCCCGGGCAATAGGGGATCATGGGGCCCCTGTGTCCTTGCCCACACTCAAAAAAGTCTATAAAAAAGGTATCAGGGGCATTTCATGGGGCCCCCTACTGACCCCAGGCCCTTGGGCAGTGCCCAAGTGCTCGAATGGTCAGTCCGCCCCTGAGTTTAGGCATTGCTCCTCTTGGTGAGGCCCCCTCAGCGTGACCTCCCAGTGGTTCCCACTACATTGGCTCCTTACCACTAGGGATGAGCTGATGGTTTGATCCAAACCTAGTGGGGTCTGGTATGGATTTCCTGGGGGAACTCATGCATTTTTTTTAGTTTTATTTGCATACGGAACCCCCCCCCAAATCCATACCAGACTCAAACGGTCTGGTACAGGGGCGGACTGACCATTTGGAAACTCGGGCACAGCCCGAGGGCCCGGGGTCAGTAGGGGGCCCCATGAGATGCCCCTGGTACCTTTTCCATAGGCTTTTTTGAGGGGCCCCATGATCCCCTATTGTCCGGGGGCCCCATGAGTTGTCAGTCCACCCCTGGTCTGGTATGTACTTTGGGATGGCTCTCTGAATTTTTTCAAATGTCTTGCTGTAGAATTTACTGCAGCAAAAAGTGACATTTATGAGGAAAGAAAATGGCAGTTTAAATTGCCAGTAAATGACATTTCATTGCCAGCTTCTTAAAAAAGAAGAAAAAAAAACACAGAGCCCTCCAAAGGTCCCCCAAAAATCCATATAAGATCATTGGAGGGGACAGTGTGTGTGTTTTTTCTTAAAGTATAAGTTCGCCTTGTGAGAAAAAATAATAAATGTACATTTTTTTGCAGGTAAAAAAATTATTATTGATAATTTTTTGTTTCTGGAGTCTGTAAACCATTGCACCAGTGATTAGCAGATATCTGGTGCTATGCAGGTCTCCTGCAGACCTGACAGTATATCTGCTTGCGTACTGGATGTACGGGCAAACAGGTATACTGACACGAAGAATCAATGAACTACCACAGCGCTCAACATTGACATGGTAGTTCATTGAGAATTACAAGGGACTTGTAGTTCAATCATTCACAGCACTCTGTAAATGAATGATGGTGCCGTGTGGGCGGAGAAAAAAAAGTAAAAATGCAAATTAAAAAGTATCATTTGAAAGCAGCAAAAAAATATGTACAATGCTGGAATAAGATTCCTTAAAACATTCGAACATCAAAAGTAAAAACCGTGATTAAATAACATGGCACATCGCCATTTGGATGCATAATAAAGAGGCTCTTATGACTTGTAGTTCTTCAACAGCTGCTTTGCGCCCAAACCGTATTGAGCGCTGTAAGAGACTTGGCGGCCCCAGTGTCGCAGGGGAGACACTTGTCACTCTCCTCTGTTGAACATCAGTGCCTGTGTCACTATGTAGCATGTACAGCAACATGTGGGATCATGTCTTTGCTCGGATGGTGCGGAGGGGAGCGTACGCACCAAGCTGTCAAGCATCACGTTTCATAGTTCTGATTGACTGAGAGCAGAGGGAGACTGAGGCATGCTTAATATGCAAGAGCAGCAATTAAATCCAACATGCATACATAAAACATCTAAACCAGCCTTTCTCAACCTTTCCACATCAGTGGAAACCTTAAAATAATGTTTAAGTCTTGGGGAACGCCTGCAAAATTCATTGGAGGACAGTGGTAAGAATGACCCCCATATAGTGATGCTTAGTGGGAAGAACTGCCCCCTTATAGTGACAGTGAGAAGACTGACCCCTTACAGTGGTGGTCAGTGGGAAGAATGACCCCTTATAGTGATAGTGAGAAGACTGACCCCTTATAGTGATGGTCATTGGAAAGAATGCTTCTCTTATAGTGTTGGTCAGCAGAGGAATGCTCCCCTTATAATGTTGGTCATTGGAAAGAATGCCCCCCCTTATAATGGTGGTCAGTAGGAAGAACTACCCCCTTATAGTAGTGGTCAGTGGAATGAACATCTCCCTTATACTGGTGGTCATTAGGAAGAATGTTCCCCTTATAGTGGTGGACAGTGGGAAGAATGCCTCCCTTATAATGCTGGTCATGAGACGATTGGTCCTTTTATAGTGGTGGTAAGTGGAAAGAATGCCCCCCTTATATTGATGATCAGTGGGAAGAATGCCCCCCTATAGTGGAGCTCAATGGGAAGAATTACCCCCTTTTACTGGTGGTCATTGGGAAGAACTACCCCCTTATAGTGATAGTCAGTGGGAAGAAGACCTCCCTATAGTGGTAGTCTGTCAGAAGAATGACCTCCTACAGTAATGGTTAGTGGGAAGCATATCCCCCTTATGGCGATGGTCATTGGGAAGAAGTACCCCCTTACAGTGGTGGTCATTGAGAAGAACTACTCCCTTATAGTGGTGGTCAGTGGGAAGAATATCCCCTTATGGTGGTGGTCAGTGGGAAGAATGCCCCCCCCCCTTATAGTTGTGACGTGTGGGAAGAATGACCCCCTTATAGTGTTGGTCAGTGGGAAGAATGCCTCCCCTATAGAGGTTGTCAGTGGGAAGAATGCCTCCCCTTATGGTGGTGGTCAGTGGGAAGAATGCCCCCCCCCTTATAGATATGATGAGTGGGAAGAATGCCCCCCTTATAGTGTTGGTCAGTGGGAAGAATGCCCCCCTTATAGTGTTGGTCAGTGGGAAGAATGCCCCCCTTATAGTGGTGGTCAGTGAGAATAACTACTCCATATATTGGTGTCTGGTGGGAAGAATGATCTCCATAATAGTGGAGGTCAGTGGGAAGAATGCCCCCCTTATAGAGGTGGTCAGTGGGAAGAATGCCCCCCCCCCCTTATAGATGTGATGAGTGGGAAGAATGACCCCCTTATAGTGTTGGTCAGTGGGAAGAATGCCTCCCCTATAGAGGTTGTCAGTGGGAAGAATGCCTCCCCTTATGGTGGTGGTCAGTGGGAAGAATGCCCCCCCCTTATAGATATGATGAGTGGGAAGAATGCCTCCCCTTATAGTGTTGGTCAGTGGGAAGAATGCCCCCCTTATAGTGGTGGTCAGTGAGAATAACTACTCCATATATTGGTGTCTGGTGGGAAGAATGATCTCCATAATAGTGGAGGTCAGTGGGAAGAATGCCCCCCTTATAGAGGTGGTCAGTGGGAAGAATGCCCCCCCCCCCTTATAGATGTGATGAGTGGGAAGAATGACCCCCTTATAGTGTTGGTCAGTGGGAAGAATGCCTCCCCTATAGAGGTGGTCAGTGGGAAGAATGCCCCCCTTATAGTGGTGGTCAGTGAGAATAGCTACTCCATATATTGGTGTCTGGTGGGAAGAATGATCTCTATAATAGTGTTGGTCAGTGGGAAGAATGAACCCCTTATAGTGTTGGTCAGTGGGAAGAAAGCCCCCCCCCCTCCCTCATATTGGGGTTTGGTGGGAAAAATTATCTCACTTATAGTGGAGGTCAGTGGGAATAATGCCCCCCCCCCTTATAGTAGGAAGAACAAACTCATTATAATGGTAGTCAGTTGGGAGAATGACCCCCTATAGTGGTCAAAGAACCCCTAGCATTCTCTGGAGCAATCCTAGGGCCGGTCATGTCATCTCCCCAGCAGCTTAATTCAGGGGAAAGGAAGATATGCCTTTTTGTATCTTTGAAAGTTTGTAATAAAAAGCTGTTATGGCCTCGGCCATGATGACGACACTGCATGTCCAGCAGGAACAACAGGCATCTTCGCTACTGGCAAAACATATTCTTAGCCTGAATAAAGTACACGAATGCAATCACAACATCTATGGAGTGGTGATCATGAGATGCCAGCAAAATAAACATAATCTTTGTAGTAGAGTCTACAACTTTTTGCACCAAAAGATACATGTAGCACTAGCCATACATTAAGGAAACCATATCTGCAGTCAATGAAAACCCATTTTGGACAATTTTTTTTGTTGGGTTGAAGAAGTACATAGGTCACAGAGTGCCCACAGACATACAAGATTTTCCTCCTTAGACTATTACAGGATTGGATGAGGATCACCTCACTGGCTAGCCCAACTCATCTAGGACTAGGAAGCTAAGATTATCTCATAGGGAAAATTATCCGTGAAATGAGCAGATCCTATAATGGCTCTGGTTTATGTGTCATAATACTACGAGTCCCTCGGCAGAGCATTAATGCTGTTTTATTTTCATGGCTCATCACGGCTTGTGTATTAATCTTTACACATGACTTGGATAAATAAAGGATAATTGTCCCTGTACCATGTCGCTACATTTACAAGGAAAACAAAGTATGCATTATATTAGTCGAATAAAGTTCCTTTCGTCAAACGAACCTTTAAAGCGATCTTTTGGTGCCCCCCCCAAAAAAAAACTAAGACTGCCCCCTAAACTATAGCATTGCATAGCGACTTCCTCTGCTATCAACAACCCAAGGTGGGAGCCTTGGTGGATAAAAGAGAAGCTCGCACTACTTTACTCTACTCTTGGTTACCAAGACTGCAGTGACCTGTACTGTCCATGACTTGGTTAAAGTCAAGGGCGACAAAGCTAATAAGGAGACTGGAGGACTTTATTCTCCTGGAGGACCTTATTTTCCTGGAGGACCTTATTCTCCGTGGAGGACCTTATTCTCCGTAGAGGACCTTATTCTCCGTGGAGGACCTTATTCTCCGTGGAGGACCTTATTCTCCTGGAGGACCTTATTCTCCGTGGAGGACCTTATTCTCCGTGGAGGACCTTATTCTCCGTGGAGGACCTTATTCTCCGTGGAGGACCTTATTCTCCGTGGAGGACCTTATTCTCCGTAGAGGACCTTATTCTCCCTGGAGGACCTTATTCAGGCCACAAACCCCCTGATGCATTTCGTCCTGCCTACCATGGGCTTAGTTGTAGAGGTAGCCCCAGTGGGTGGGGGTGAAACACGACAGAGTGGGAGTGGCTTGGTAAATAAATGACACTTAAGCTGGACATACACCAGTAAAATCTTATTTTTTTTTTTTTGTTTTAAGAGCATTTGATTTTCTAAAGGTTGCCTCAAAATTCGGCTGAGCCTGGAGTGGGTGGCTGTCCCTACTTGAAAGAAGTTGATGCTTTTTGTTCCGTAAAGTCCATCCATTGCAAAATTGACTGTTAAAAGCACTTTTTGAAGTACTCTGGAACAAAATTCCTCGAAACATTGAATATACTGAGGATTTTCTTGCAAATGTTCGTATGAAAGTTCAAAAATCTACTAGTGTATGGGCAGCTTTAATTGTTAAATTGCCCCCGTGTTCACTAAAGGTCTGAATCCTAGGCAGTGATGTAAAGGTTCACAGAGGTTGAAGAGCTCCCTAAAGCCTTCGGCACTCTAATAACTCCATAACTTCATGGTTTTTCTGAAACCAATCAAATAAATAGGAGGAAATCACTCCAATAGGGACATAGATAATAAAAAATTGTCAGAGGTTTTAACTCTTCCCTTCCCGTGTTTATTTCCTATGATTGAAAACTATCAAAACAAGCTTCCTAGTGCCAAATCCTATTATTATTATACAGGATTTATATCGCGCCAACAGTTTGCGCAGCGCTTTACAATATAAGGGAGACAATACAATTAAAATAAATTTCAGTACAGAAAGAATAGGAGGGCCTGGCTCATGGAGCTTACAATCTAAAGGAAGGGGGAGGTGATACAAAAGGTGATAGCGGCGGGGGATGATCTGGTGGAGGTGATTCAAGTACAGTTCTTAGGTGGAGGTGGGGTAGGCTTCCCTGACTAAGTGAGTTTTCAAAGATTGCCTAAAGGCAGACAGGGTGGGGGCTGACCGGACATGCTGTGGTAGGGAGTTCCAGAGGATGGGAGAGGCTCTGGAGAAGTCCTGGAGGCGAGCGTGGGAGGAGGTGATGAGGGAGCTAGAGAGGAGGATATCATGGGAGGAACGGAGTGGGCGATTTGGGCGGTATCTGCAGATGAGGTTGGTGATGTAGCTAGGGGCAGTGTTGTGGATGGCTTTGTAAGCTGTGGTTAGTATTTTGAGTTTTATACTTTGGGTTAGTGGAAGCCAGTGAAGGGATTGGCAGAGAGGGGCTGCTAAGTACGGTAAGGCATTGGATTCTTTGGGCACAGTGAGAGACCACACAATAAAATACATATAACCATTTATTGACATAAAAGAATCATATGTCCATAATAGGACCCATATTACAAAAGATATTCTTCAAAAGAGAAGATAAGAACAAAGCACATCAAGTTGAGCACAGAGCCCCCCTCATGTATAGTAAAGGATAACCACTCAGCACATAGTGACAACATACATATATTTCAAAACACGGTCAACGCGTTTCGCCTGTGCATTTGGCTTCTTCAGGACCGTAGCTTGAATATGAGGGAGAGTAGTGCTAGTGGAGGCGGTAAATCGGTGGCATAGATGTCTGGAGGGCGGACATAGGGGACCAGGGCTGGAGGAGAGCCATACCTGAGCACAAAGGCCAACCTTAATATAAAGAATTCAAAAATATATAGATTATTGGTTTCCAGTACAGACAGAACCAGCTTATCTCTGCAAGAACCTAAGAAGGAAAGTGAATGGCTAGGACAATGGTGGGCCTGCATATCTGACCGGCAAGAGTAAAGTAGTGACCTGGTCACATACATAATCTCAGTCCAACCGGAATCCCAGATATTCCCAGATATGTGAAAAGTCAAATGAAATGGCAAACTAATTGGCTGAAACTAGTAGCCACCCGAAATATGTTACCTTAATATGGCATGCGTGTATGACACCACAGTAGGTCTGCACCCAGATCTTCATAGGCGTCCACTGTCAGAAGGAAACAGAACACGCCACGACACACTGGATACCCCCACCACGCCACACATGGAGGGCTGCAGGGAAGCATGGCCCAAATCCTATGATTGTCAGATCTATCCACTGGTCATAATGCGGTAGGTTCCTGAAAATACCTCAGTTAGGGAAAGTACCACATTATGGCCACTTGATGGAGATGACAATCATAAGAAATAGACCCCTTAGTGTTTGTATTTTTGTGTATAATTAAAGAGAGAGAAGCAGCGCCATCTAAGTGCAGCGAGATAAGAAAATAATTAATTTTTACAAAATTGGCAACTCACAATAGTAGTAGTCAAAGGAGCCCTTGTCAAACTGGTGTCCTTTTTTGTATATAATTTGCCGTCAATTTAAAAATTAGCTTTTAACATGTTTTTTCCTGTAAAAAAATAACAATAAAAGCTAAAAAGAGGCTGTTTTTTGACAAAAGATATATGAAAGCTTAGTAAAGCTTCATGAGCTGTTTAAAGCATATTGCATCCTTAAAGCTACCAAAACACCTCAAGTTTACCTTCCCTATTGAAACCAAAGCATTTTACCAAAATTTTGGGAAAGTTAAAACTTTTAACTCATTCTTATTCAAAACTAAGAAAGAAAATGTTTGTCTGGAGTTGGGCATTCAGCATGCTCTAAAACATTCTTTCTCAACCTTTTTACCTCAGAGCAAACCATAAAATAATATTCAGGTTTTGGGGAACCCCAGCTAAAACCATCTTTTTGGGGGTCAGTGGGAAGAATGCTCCTTAGATTGATGGTCAGTAGAAAGAATGTCCCATACATTGGTGGTCAGTGGGAAGAATGTTCCTTACATTGGTGGTCAGTGGGAAGAATGCCCCTTACATTGGTGGTCAGTGGGAAGAATCTCCCTTACATTGTTGGTCAGTAGGAAGAATATCCCTTACATTGGGGGTCAGTGGGAAGAATGTCCCTTACATTGGGGGTCAGTGAGAAGAATGTCTCTTACATTGGGGGTCAGTGGGAAGAATGCCGCTTATATTGGTGGTCAGTGGGAAGAATGTCCCTTACATTGGGGGTCAGTGGGAAGAATGTCCCTTACATTGGTGATCAGTGGGAAGAATGCTCATTGCATTAGTGGGCAGTGGAAAGAATGTTCCTTACATTGGTGGTCAGTGGGAAGAATACCCTTACATTGGTGGTCAGTGGGAAGAATGTCCCTTACATTGGTGGTCAGTGGGAAGAATGCCGCTTATATTGGTGGTCAGTGGGAAGAATGCTTATTGCATTAGTGGACAGTGGAAAGAATGTCCCTTACATTGGTGGTCAGTGGGGAGAATGCTCCTTACATTGGTGGAGAGCAGAAAGAATGTCCCTTACATTGGTGGTCAGTGGGATGAATGCCCCTTACATTGGTGGTCAATGAGAAGAATGAAACCCTTAGAGTGGGTCAGAATGCCACCCTTAAAAATAGCTAAAAATGTCATGGTGGGCTTGACCAAATTGTGTTGGTCATGGAACTATGTAGGCACCATAAGACTGGAGCTCAATCAGCCACAACTCAAGGAATCCCTAGGAACCTCTAAGGCAGCGGTTCTCAACCTGGGGGTCGCGACCCCTTTGGGGGTCGAACGACCATTTCCCAGGGAAGACAGGGGAAAACACATATTTCCGATGGTCTTAGGAACCGAGACACCGCTCCTCCATCTCAGGCGATGTGTGGGCGGGATGATACGCTGCTCCTGTCACCTGGCCACACCTCCGGGATCGCTCAGCAGCTCCGCCTCCTCGCCGCTGATTGGCCACCGGAACTGTAGCTCAGGAGAGGCACACAGGCGGCCAATCACCGGCGAGGAGGTGGAGCTTGGAGAGGAGGAGCCGAGCGGCAGCGCGCGTACATCAAAGAAGACCGAGGGAGCTGCCGGAGCGAGTGAAGAGGAGAGCGGCCAGAGAAGGAAGACCGCTGACAGGTAAGTGAGAGAGTGAGCCCAGGCTGGAGCAGGGGTCAGCAAAGTAAGTATCATTGGTGTCAGTGGGAGGAATAGTGCCCCATCATTTGTGTCACTAATACCAACGATGGGGCACTATTCCTCCCCCCACTGACACCAACGATGGGGCACTATTCCTCCCCCCACTGACACCAACGATGGAACACTATTTCCCCCCCCCTCCTGACCCCAATGATGGGGCACTATTCTCCCCTCCACCACACTGACATCAATGATGGGGCACTATTCCTCCCACTGACACCAATGATGTGGCACTATTCCTCCCACTGACACCAGTGATGGGGCACTACTCCCACTGACACCAGTGATGGGGCACTACTCCCACTGACACCAGTGATGGGGCACTACTCCTCCCACTGACACCAATGATGGGGCACTACTCCCCCCACTGACACCAATGATGGGGGACTACTCCCCCCACTGACACCAATGATGGGGCACTATTCCTCCCACTGACACCAATGATGGGGCACTATTCCTCCCACTGACTCCAACGATGGGGCACTATTCCTCCCACTGACTCCAACGATGGGGCACTATTCCTCCCACTGACACCAATGATGGGGCACTATTCCTCCCACTGACACCAACGATGGGGCACTATTCCTCCCACTGACACCAATGATGGGGAACTATTCCTCCCACTGATACCAAAGATGGGGCACTATTCCTCCCACTGATACCAAAGATGGGGCACTATTCCTCCCACTGACACCAAAGATGGGGCACTATTCCTCCCACTGACACCAACGATGGGGCACTATTCCTCCCACTGACACCAACGATGGGGCACTATTCCTCCCACTGACACCAACGATGGGGCACTATTCCTCCCACTGACACCAACGATGGGGCACTATTCCTCCCACTGACACCAACGATGGGGCACTATTCCTCCCACTGACACCAACGATGGGGCACTATTCCTCCCACTGACACCAACGATGGGGCACTATTCCTCCCACTGACACCAACGATGGGGCACTATTCCTCCCACTGACACCAACGATGGGGCACTATTCCTCCCACTGACACCAACGATGGGGCACTATTCCTCCCACTGACACCAACGATGGGGCACTATTCCTCCCACTGACACCAACGATGGGGCACTATTCCTCCCACTGACACCAACGATGGGGCACTATTCCTCCCACTGACACCAACGATGGGGCACTATTCCTCCCACTGACACCAACGATGGGGCACTATTCCTCCCACTGACACCAACGATGGGGCACTATTCCTCCCACTGACACCAACGATGGGGCACTATTCCTCCCACTGACACCAACGATGGGGCACTATTCCTCCCACTGACACCAACGACGGGGCACTATTCCTCCCACTGACACCAACGACGGGGCACTATTCCTCCCACTGACACCAACGACGGGGCACTATTCCTCCCACTGACACCAACGACGGGGCACTATTCCTCCCACTGACACCAACGACGGGGCACTATTCCTCCCACTGACACCAACGACGGGGCACTATTCCTCCCACTGACACCAACGACGGGGCACTATTCCTCCCACTGACACCAACGACGGGGCACTATTCCTCCCACTGACACCAACGACGGGGCACTATTCCTCCCACTGACACCAACGACGGGGCACTATTCCTCCCACTGACACCAATGATTGGGCACTATTCCTCCCACTGATACCAACGATGGGGCACTATTCCTCCCACTGACACCAACGATGGGGCACTATTCCTCCCACTGACACCAACGATGGGGCACTATTCCTCCCACTGACACCAACGATGGGGCACTATTCCTCCCACTGACACCAACGATGGGGCACTATTCCTCCCACTGACACCAACGATGGGGCACTATTCCTCCCACTGACACCAACGATGGGGCACTATTCCTCCCCCCACTGACACCAACGATGGAACACTATTTCCCCCCCCCTCCTGACCCCAATGATGGGGCACTATTCTCCCCTCCACCACACTGACATCAATGATGGGGCACTATTCCTCCCACTGACACCAATGATGTGGCACTATTCCTCCCACTGACACCAGTGATGGGGCACTACTCCCACTGACACCAGTGATGGGGCACTACTCCCACTGACACCAGTGATGGGGCACTACTCCTCCCACTGACACCAATGATGGGGCACTACTCCCCCCACTGACACCAATGATGGGGGACTACTCCCCCCACTGACACCAATGATGGGGCACTATTCCTCCCACTGACACCAATGATGGGGCACTATTCCTCCCACTGACTCCAACGATGGGGCACTATTCCTCCCACTGACTCCAACGATGGGGCACTATTCCTCCCACTGACACCAATGATGGGGCACTATTCCTCCCACTGACACCAACGATGGGGCACTATTCCTCCCACTGACACCAATGATGGGGAACTATTCCTCCCACTGACACCAAAGATGGGGCACTATTCCTCCCACTGATACCAAAGATGGGGCACTATTCCTCCCACTGACACCAAAGATGGGGCACTATTCCTCCCACTGACACCAACGATGGGGCACTATTCCTCCCACTGACACCAACGATGGGGCACTATTCCTCCCACTGACACCAACGATGGGGCACTATTCCTCCCACTGACACCAACGATGGGGCACTATTCCTCCCACTGACACCAACGATGGGGCACTATTCCTCCCACTGACACCAACGATGGGGCACTATTCCTCCCACTGACACCAACGATGGGGCACTATTCCTCCCACTGACACCAACGATGGGGCACTATTCCTCCCACTGACACCAACGATGGGGCACTATTCCTCCCACTGACACCAACGACGGGGCACTATTCCTCCCACTGACACCAACGACGGGGCACTATTCCTCCCACTGACACCAACGACGGGGCACTATTCCTCCCACTGACACCAACGACGGGGCACTATTCCTCCCACTGACACCAACGACGGGGCACTATTCCTCCCACTGACACCAACGACGGGGCACTATTCCTCCCACTGACACCAATGATTGGGCACTATTCCTCCCACTGATACCAACGATGGGGCACTATTCCTCCCACTGACACCAACGATGGGGCACTATTCCTCCCACTGACACCAACGATGGGGCACTATTCCTCCCACTGACACCAACGATGGGGCACTATTCCTCCCACTGACACCAACGATGGGGCACTATTCCTCCCACTGACACCAACGATGGGGCACTATTCCTCCCACTGACACCAGTGATGGGGCACTATTCCTCCCACTGACACCAGTGATGGGGCACTATTCCTCCCACTGACACCAGTGATGGGGCACTATTCCTCCCACTGACACCAGTGATGGGGCACTATTCCTCCCACTGACACCAGTGATGGGGCACTATTCCTCCCACTGACACCAGTGATGGGGCACTATTCCTCCCACTGACACCAGTGATGGGGCACTATTCCTCCCACTGACACCAGTGATGGGGCACTATTCCTCCCACTGACACCAATGACGGGGCACTATTCCTCCCACTGATACCAATGACGGGGCACTATTCCTCCCACTGACACCAATGACGGGGCACTATTCCTCCCACTGACACCAATGACGGGGCACTATTCCTCCCACTGACACCAATGACGGGGCACTATTCCTCCCACTGACACCAATGATTGGGCACTATTCCTCCCACTGACACCAACGATGGGGCACTATTCCTCCCACTGACATCAGTGATGGGGCGCTAGTCCTCCCACTGCAAAATTACAGTTATGAAGTAGCAACGAAAATAATTTTATGGTTGGGGGTCACCACAACATGAGGAACTGTATTAAGGGGTCGCGGCATTAGAAAGGTTGAGAACCGCTGCTCTAAGGGAACCCTAGGGTTTCATGAAACTTTGGTTTAGAATAGCTGCTTGTGAAAGGAATTCTTCACTCATCTTAGGAACTTGGGAAATGGCTCTGTCCTGCCGTTTACATCCAGCCACATGTTCAATCATCAGTGTCCTACTGTCTGTTCAAAAGTCAGTAGATTGTCCTGCTGTCTGTCTTTCTTCTTTTCATAAAAACTATGTCAGGTGGACATTGTACATCCTGATGGCCATATTAAATGGCAAGTCATGCAGGTGTCAGACCTGGTAAATTGGCTTAGGCCCCTTCCATCAAATACCAACACCGTTCATGAAAGAACAACCATGATTACAGCAGCCTACTGGGAGACGGATGTTGTGCTCTGTGTGCACTGCATCCTTCTTCTCGATTGTTTTCAAGTGCTCTGAAAGTACATTATTTTCTCATTTTGTTACAAGTTATTGCAAAGAAAACACATGAAATTACGTCGAGAAGCAACAAACTGCTTTTGTTAACTCGCAATCTCCATACAAATTATCTCGTTTTGCAGCACTTGGTTTTTTTTTGCCGTCTCCGCCAGGAAACCCTTTGGGGAGAGCCAGAACATTAATCTGACTTTGTCAAGGGCAGTGCTTAGTTATTCCTATACATTCCTGATAAAGGTTATAAATATCACTTCAGGCAAAAGGAGAAAATTTTGAGACTGTATGAAATAGTAACACTTGGAGCACTTGTGAAATGCAATTAGCATACATCTTGCTTATGTACTAGCAAATAAAGCTTAGAAGAGTAAATTTGCCAAGAAAGAAAAAGCCTCAAAACTTTCCTTAATCTTCCTGTGGATAATGAAATATACAAGATGCATTGTTCCTGTGTATAAGAAGCAGCGGAGATAATTGCAGAAGTTTGTGAAACTTCTAAAACACACTCTATGGACAATTGTCCGTAGACACCTGAGCATCACAGCTACTACATGGCCGAAACTTCATGGACACCCCTCCAAATGATTGAGTTCAGGTGTCTCCAGTGAAGGGTACTGTTAACCACTCGCCTACCGGGCACTTATACCCCCTTCTTTACCAGGCCAATTTTCAGCTTTCAGCGCTGTCGCACTTTGATTGACAATTGCGCGGTCATGCAAGATTGTACTCATATGAAATGTTTATCATTTTTTTCTCACAAATAGAGCTTTCTTTTGGTGGTATTTAATCACTGCTGGGCACTTTACTTTTTGTGCTATAAGCAAAAAAAGTGCAAAAAATTTAAAAAAAAAAAAAGTTTCTTTGTTTCTATTATAAAATTTTTCAAACAGGTAATTTTTCTCCTTCACTGATGTGTGTTGATGAGGCAGCACTGATGGGCACTGATAGGCGGCACTGATGGGCACTGATAGGCAACACTGAAGGGCACTGATAGGCAGCACTAATAGGCAGCACTAATGAGGTGTCACGGATAGGTGGCACTGATAGGCGACACTGATAATGGGTACTGATAGACAGCACTGATAGGTGGCACTGACTGACATCACTGCTGGGCACTGACTGGCGGCACTGCTGGGCACTGACTGGCACAACCGCTGGGCACTGACTGGCTAAGGGCTGCACTGATGGGCACTGGTGGGTGGCACTGGTGGGCACAGGTGGGTGGCACTGGTGGGCACAGGTGGGTGGGCACAGGTGGGTGGCACTACTGGGCACAGGTAGGTGGCACTTCTGAGCACAGGTGGTGACACTGCTGGGTGGCACAGGTGGGCGCACTGCTGGGCACAGGTGGGCGCACTGATGGGCACAGGTGGGCGGAACTTGTGTGTGGCACTGCTGGGCACCGATCATCAGGGCACTGATGATCAGTGATCCTGATGATCGGTGCCGATCCCCCCTCTGACAACTGCCGGTTTTCGGCAGTACTTTCCTCACGATCTGACAGCGTGAGGAAAGTGCAGCCGAGAACCGGCATTTGCATTTCCCGGTGATCAGCGTGTCATTGGACACGGCTGATCACGTGGTAAAAGGCCGCTGTGATTGGCCTTTTACCACGTCACGTGATCAGCTGTGTCCGGGACAGTACTAGCGGCAGGGAGAGGTTCCAGGGGAGTAGGGAAAGCTTAGGGTCTGTATCGGCAACATCAGAATGCTCCCCTGTTGGGTTGGACCAGCCAGGCCACATTCCACCCTTGGCAGACTGTTGACTCCCTGCTCCATTGACTGGAAATTCCCAGTTGGACCAGCTTGATGGTAAGTGCAGAGTGCGACGGGAGTCACTTTGGGTGGGGGGCCCATGGAACACAGTTCACTTTGGAGAGGTGGGGAGACCCCTGTCTCAGATCCCCATATCCCTCGTATGTGTAAGTCACCCTGTTCCTGTTAGGGGTACAGGGTGATCTGTCCTAACATTTGGGTGGGAGGTTGTGGATTGTTTAATGCCATGTGGCTATATCCCATAGTTCTATTGTGTGTCTTGCTTGGGAGAAAACTATTATGGGATGTATGTGTTTATGGGTATTGGCTTGGTGGGGGGTGTCTCCAGCAGCCCTCCTTCCTGATGGGACTGTCTGCTGGTGTGTCTCTGGTTACTAAATGTAGATTGCCCCGCCCTGTGTCATTATGCGGGGGGGGTTGTTACCTTGAATGTATAAATCTTGCATCTGTGTTCAAATAAACTGGCCTATTTCCTGATTTTACTTCAAGACTGGTGGTGTCTAGACTTGTATGGTCGGCTGTGGTGTCTGTGGTCGGTGTTTGGATGGGGAAATGGTATTATAACGGAAGTACCCAAGTGCAGTCAGGGTCCGGTTCCGTTACACAGAGCCTGACTGTTGTTCCTGGGGATGTCCAGAGCTGTGAAGGAGAGTGTCTCTCTGTTGCCGGTGGGGGGGGGGGGATATTAGTGGAAGGCTCTCTCGGGGATGGGGCAGGGATATTGTTGGTCACTGTCAGTCACTCTGTTGGAGAGTCACTTTGTGTGGGGGGCCCATGGAACACAGCTCACTTTAGAGAGGTGGGGAGACTCCTGTCTCAGATCCCCATATCCCTATTATGTGTAAGTCACCCTGAGCCTGTTAGGGGTACAGGGTGATCTATCCTAATATTGGGGTGGGGGGTTGTTGATTGTTTAATGCCATGTGGTTGCATCCCATTGTTCTATTTTGTGTCTTGCTTGGGAGCAAACTATTATGGGATGTATGTGTTTATGCATATTAGCTTAGTGGGGGGGTGTCTCCAGCAGCCCTCCCTCCTGATGGGACTGTCTGCTGGTGTGAAGTTTGAATACCTGTGTGTCTCTTGTTACTAAATGTAGGTTGCCCCACCCTGTGTCATTATGCAGGGAGGGGGGATTGTTCCCTGAGTGTATAAAAAGCCAGTTCCAGTTTCAAATAAAGAGTTCCATGTTCAGACAGACTGGTGTCGTCTAGTCTTGTTTGATCGGCTGTGGTGTCTGTGGTCGGTGTTCGGACAGGGAAGCGATATTATAACGGAAGCACCCACGCGCAGACTGGGTCGGTTCCGTTACAGGGGGCATCCAATTTTTGTATTGCCTAGCCCAGCACAAAACCTAAATAAACCACTGGGTGTAGGAAGACATAACTCTAGTTCCTGCATGCAAGGGTGGCTCCATATAGGACGCTGCGAGAGAAAGGAGACACCCTGACACAGGAAACCTGTCATGGCACCAGCTTAGCGAGGAACATGGGTGAGAACTTAAAGAAAAAGAAGCTGCATACCCAGTAAGTGAATAAATCAGCTGCTGAAAATGCTTAAAAAACTGAGAATTTAGTATCGGTTTAAGGTGGCTATTCCATGACAGGTCCTCTTTGAATACCTAAAACGTAACCGTTGCAGTATTCAGACTACATTACCACTCTAGACGTTTTTTTTTTCTACAGATATAATTGACAGGAAGTGCCCAAGGCATGTAGGACACGGATATTATCATTATAGGAGAATTCTATAGCATCCCCCCGTACGACGCGGACTTATCCCCAACATCAGTCACCGGCACACAATGCACATTCCACTGTAATTCCTTTAATTAATTTGGTTTATGGATTTATTTTTGTAGAGCGGTGCCAGAGGAAGACGTGGGCTTTTTTTTTTTTTACTTTCTTTTTTTTTTTTTTGCTATGAAGTGAAATAAGCTTAGCCAATTGCCTTTATAAATAAGTTTTTTTCCTAATATGAGGGTTATGCAACCTACAAACATGGATTAATGCATTTTCCTCCTGATTAATGCCTGCCCTGCAACTAATCATTGATTTAAACTTAAGATAAACATTCTTTGTGTGACTGCTCCACGGGCTAAGTAATTACGTGGCGTAAACACAAAGCAGCTCTGCTCCTTCCGAAGAAATGCTAAAATATTCACGGGAATGAGCCAAGAGTGCATGGGTGAGCCATGGGGATCCCCTGTCCATCTGTCTATTCATCCATCCATCTACCCATCCATCCATCAACCCACCCAACTCAACCGTTCATCCAACCACCCACCCAACTCAACCATTCCTCCATCCATCCACCCACCCAACTCTTCAATCCATCCAACTCACCCATCCATCTACACACCCAGCTCTCCCATCCATACATCTATCCATCCACCCACCCATCCAACTTACCTATCCATCCATCTGCCCACCCAACTCACCCATCCATCAATCCATCTACCCATCCATCTACCCACCCAACTCACCCATCCATCGACCCACCCAACTCATCCATCCACCCATTCATCCATCCACCCACTCAACTTACCCGTCCATCCAACTACCTATCCATCCATCCACCCAACTCACCCATCCATCCATCTACCCACCCACCCAACTCACGCATCCATCCATCTACCCACCCACCCAACTCTCCCATCCACCCACCAAACTTACCTATCCATCCATCTGCCCACCCAACTCACCCACCATCAATCCATCTACCCATCCATCCACCCACCCAACTCACCTGTCCATCCAACTACCCATCCGTCCACCCACCCAACTCACCCATCCATCTACCACCCACCCACCCACCCAACTCTCCCATCCATCTACCCACCCACCCAACTCTCCCATCCACCCACCTTATCCATCCCATCTGCCCACCCAAACTCACCCATCCATAAATCCATCTACCAATCCGTCCATCGACTCACCCAACTCACCCATCCATCCATCCATCTACCCACCCACCCAACTCTCCCATCCATCACCCACCCAACTTACCTATCCATCCATCTGCCCACCCAACTCACCTGTCCATCCAACTACCCATCCATCCACCCACCCACCCAACTTACCCAACCATCTACCCACCCACCCACCCACCCACCCAACTCTCCCATCCATCTACCCACCCACCCAACTCTCCCATCCACCCACCTTATCTATCCATCCATCTGCCCACCCAACTCACCCATCCATAAATCCATCTACCAATCCGTCCATCGACTCACCCAACTCACCCATCCATCCATCCATCTACCCACCCACCCAACTCTCCCATCCATCACCCACCCAACTTACCTATCCATCCATCTGCCCACCCAACTCACCCATCCATCAATCCTTTTATCCATCCATCCATCCATCAACCCACCCAGTTCACACCCATTCATCCATCCACCCACCCAACTCACCCGTCACCAGGCAGTGTCTGTATCCGCTCAGTAACGGCAGAGCAGACAGAGACCTGTTATCCGCCTGCTCAGTGGGGATTCAGCAGAGACATCCCCCGCTGAGCAGACGGATCACGCTGACGGATCCACCCCGACTGAAAGGGGCCTTTCTGAAGGTGCACACCGAACATGGTACAGCTGTGCATGGTAGCCGGGTTTAATTGTCAAAGCTGAACTGAACAAAAAGAAGTTAGAAGCTGATTGGCTGCCATGCATAGCTGCACCAGATTCCGTGTGCTCCAGTTTAGAAAATCCCCCCCATGTCCTAACACAGAGAGTAAAAGAAAATCCCAAATTTTGGGTTGTCACCAGAACAGGAAGAAAGGGGAAATCATCCAATGGGGACACTAGTTCTGGTGACAACCCCTTTGGAGGGATTTCCTCTCACGTCCTGTTTTGTCTATGGGACAGGAAGTGAAGGGAAATCTCCGCAATGGGGAAACTAGTTCTGGTGACAACCCCTGTGGAGGGATTTCCTCTCACGTCTTGTTTTGTCTATGGGACAGGAAGTGAAGAGAAATCTCCCCAATGGGGATACTAGTTCTGGTGACAACCCCTGTGGAGGGATTTTCCTCTCACGACTTGATTTGTCTATGGTACAGGAAGTGAAGGAAATCTCCGCAATGGGGAAACTAGTTTTGGTGACAACCCCTGTGGAGAGGATTTCCTCTCACGTCCTGTTTTGTCTATGGGACAGGAAGTGAAGGGAAGTCTCCCCAATGGGGAAACTAGTTCTGGTGACAACCACTGTGGAGGGATTTCCTCTCACGTCTTGTTTTGTCTATGGGACAGGAAGTGAAGGAAATCTCCGCAATGGGGAAACTACCGGTAGTTTTGGTGACAACCCCTGTGAGGGATTACCTCTCACGCCTGTTTTGTCTATGGGACAGGAAGTGAAGGGAAATCTCCCTAATGGGGAAACTAGTTCTGGTGACAACCCCTGTGGAGGGATTTCCTCTCACGTCCTGTTTTGTCTATGGGACAGGAAGTGAAGGGAAATCTCCCCAATGGGGACACAGATGTCAAAAAACAAATAAATACCTGATGGGTTACAATTATCCACAATGAAAAAAAAAGTTTTGCCCTAGTTTCTGTTTTAATCAACTTTTTCCATAAAAAAAAAATCTCAGTTTTGTTTTCAGCTATAAAATTTCCTGTTTGTCTTCTCGTCTGACGTGTAAATTGCTGCTTTATACATACTTGGGGAAAAAACATTCAGATCTGACAGAAAACATGCAAAGCAAATGTGATTTACTTTGCAGCTTCTGTATAAATAAAGCCCGTCTCGCTCTTTAAATCTGCAGCATGCAGCGCGCAGCCCGCATACATTACTCGGGACTCCATCGAAGTTTGCAGATCGTTCATAGATTTTTGCAGTAATACCTTTGGAATAATGTTAGCAGTCAAGCAATTGCTGATCCTTCCAAAATAAACGGCTGAAATTTGAATTCAGCCATCCGCCAGATCGAGACGGCAAGCTTGTGATTATTCTGGTTTAGGAAGCGTCGTGTAATGGAGATGGAATCTAAACGGTGGTCCACCTTTAAATCTGCGGTGCGCAAAAAAAGTTAGCCGCTGTGATGAAAGCCGCCACTAGGGGCTCTACTTATAGTACTGCCGCTAATCCTAAATCTAGTACAGAGGTGGGCAAACTTTTTGACTTGAGGGCCGCAATGGGTTTATATATTGGACCCGGGGGCCGGACCAAGAGTAGATGAATGATGTGTATGTGTCATCCATAGTAAGTATAGTAATATTCCCCCATAGTAAGCATAGTAATTAATCCCCCATATAGTAATTCATCCCCCATAGTAATTCATCCCCCATATAGTAATTCATCCCCATATAGTAATTCATCCCCCATAGTAATTAATCCCCCATATAGTAATTCATCCCCCATGTAGTAATTCATCCCCCATGTAGTAATTCATCCCCCATATAGTAATTCATCCCCCATAGTAATTCATCCCCCATATAGTAATTCATCCCCCATAGTAATTCATCCCCCATATAGTAATTAATCACCCATAGTAATTCATCCCCCATAGTAATTCATCCCCCATAGTAATTCATCCCCCATATAGTAATTCATCCCCCATATAGTAATTCATCCCCCATAGTAATTCATCCCCCATATAGTAATTCATCCCCCATATAGTAATTCATCCCCCATAGTAATTAATCCCCCATATAGTAATTCATCCCCCATAGTAATTCATCCCCCATATAGTAATTCATCCCCCATAATAATTCATCCCCCATATAGTAATTCATCCCCCATATAGTAATTAATCCCCCATATAGTAATTCATCCCCCATAGTAATTCATCTCCCATATAGTAATTCATCCCCCATATAGTAATTCATCCCCCATGTAGTAATTCATCCCCCATATAGTAATTAATCCCCCATATAGTAATTCATCCCCCATAGTAATTCATCCCCCATATAGTAATTCACCCCCCATAGTAATTCATCCCCCATATAGTAATTCATCCCCCATAGTAATTCATCCCCCATATAGTAATTAATCCCCCATATAGTAATTCATCCCCCATAGTAATTCATCTCCCATATAGTAATTCATCCCCCATAGTAATTCATTCACTTACCTTTGCTCCGCGCGTTCCTCTCGCCGTGTTCCCGCACCGTTCCGGACTTCAGGGCGGACTGTGAGAGGAGCCTAGCTCCCCTCATGTTCGTCACGCTGCCCCGCCTACACACATCCTGACAGCCATCCTGACAGTATCACGCTCCACGGGCCGCATTAAAAGGTCCGCCGGGCCGTATACGGCCCGCGGGCCGTAGTTTGCCCATTGCTGGTCTAGTACCAAAGTAGCCATCGATGAAAGCAGAAAGTTTGTGAACACAGCAGGGGTGGACTGACAACTCATGGGGCTCCCGGGCAATAGGGGATCATGGGGCCCCTGTGTCCTTGCCCAAACTCAAAAAAGCCTATGAAATAGGTACCAGGGGCATCTCATGGGGCCCCCTACCAGGGGCGGACTGACCATTTGGAAACTTGGGCACTGTCCGAGGGCCCAGGTTCAGTAGGGGGCCCCATGAGATGCCTCTGGTACCTTTTTATAGGCTTTTTTGAGTTTGGGCAAGGACACACTCACATGTATTCCCAGTATAAAATGCCTGTCACCACATCCTATGGGTGACTTCATCACCTTGAGTCACGTGACTCAACGCGTCGGTATGCCATTTCCGGTTACGAGGTGATGTACTTCCGGGTGCAGCGGCCATATTGCTCTACCCAGTTATCATGCTGTACACCCATAGGATGTGGTGACAGGCGTTTTGTACTGGGAATACATGTGAGTGCAATATCTGTTATATCCTTTTTTTCATTAAATGCTTACTGCACTATGGAAGGATCTTTGATTTGTGTCTCACTTACATGGCCTTGAGTGGAGGTGAAGTGGATAAGGTGCGTTTGAGAGGAGTCTAAATCTTATCTTACTGTTCCTTTGATGAGGAAACACATCTAAGAGGATTCGTTATTGGGGTGACTACCAGGGGCGGATTGACCATTTGGAAACTCGGGCACTGCCCGAGGGCCCGGGTTTAGGAGGGAACCCCATGAGATGCCCCTGGTACCTTTTTCATAGGCTTTTTTGAGTTTGGGCAAGGGCACAGGGGCCCCATGATCCCCTATTGCCCGGAGGCCCCATGAGTTGTCAGTCTGCCCTTGCTCAGGCACCAGCTGCTTGCAGTAGAGACTATGCTGTCCCAAGCTTTTCCTATGACTTGCAGAGCCCAGCTCCTGATTGCAACCCCAATCCCTGGGCACGCTATGACACCGCTCCATGTGGGGGGCTGGGATCTGGGGTCACCAAGTAACTACCTCCACCTCCTGGATCACCTGTGCTGCCCATCTCCACCTCACCTTTGCTTTATAACCCCGTGTCTGCTGAAACCATCACCATCACACCCACACTTGGGGGTTTCTAGCGGATTCTGTCATTTTAGGGTGTCACTCTCCCTTTAAAATCAGTGCTCCCCACTCTTCCAGTGGCCTCCATTCCTAGGAAAGGTGATCATGGTGAAAGCTCTGGCATACGCCTTGTCACTGGCAGCAATGTGCTGAGCCAGAACCTTGCTCCCATGGGAAAACAATTATTGGGGAGGGAGTGACACCAACCCTAGCAATGCCACTAGAGATGGCGATGCTGGGATCTTGGAACACGTTCTGCCTTTGCACAGACTCAGGTCCAAGGCAGGGGGGGACTGTCAACTCATGGGGCCCCCGGGCAATAGGGGATCATGGGACCCCTGTGTCCTTGCCCAAACTCAAAAAAGCCTCTGAAATAGGTACCAGGGGCATCTCATGGGGCCCCCTACCAGGGGCGGACTGACCATTTGGAAACTTGGGCACTGCCCGAGAGCCCGGGGTTAGAAGGGGGCCCCATGAGATGCCTCTGGTACCTTTTTATAGGCTTTTTTGAGTCTGGGCAAGGACACAGGGGCCCCATGATCCCCTATTGCCCGGGGGCCCCATGAGTTGTCAGTCCGCCCCTGCCCCCTACGGACCCCGGGCCCTCGGGCAGTGCTCGAGTTTCCAAATGGTCACTCCACCCCTGGAACACAATATTCTGGGCACGTCTAGAGGAATTCTGGGGATGCCGCGTTTGACACCGGTGGCACCTGCAAGGACTCCCGCTACCCACTAGGGACATGATGCTGAGTGGGGAAGAATGGATTAGCAGAGGCAGGACCTGCGGTGGGGAGGACCGGCGATAGGCTGAGGCTGGGATTCCGCTGAAGTAGTAGGGTGTTGGCTTGCTGGTGCTCGGGGCCCGGGATGGAGGGAGGGAGGGGAGGGTAGACTCAGGCACCATATATATGAAAAAATTTGTGAAGCGCTATATAAAAATAAATAAATAATCAAATACTAAACATAAATAATACACTGTGTGCAAATTACTGAAGTGCAAAATCGTGCTGACGCAATCAAAACGTGCTCTGCGGTGAATAATGCAAACATCATATATGACAAAAATGATTAACCCCCCCCAAGTAGAACCACTGAGGTTACTGAGTGATATAAATGGTGATCCCTCGAAGGGGGAAATGAGTAAATAGTGTCACTATTCCAAACTAAGTATATATAAATAAATGCTATAAGTCACATATTAAATAGTGTAACAAATCCAGAGATACATAAACATCTGAGATATTCCAAAGAAAATTATAGTCCATACAAGTGATACAGTGCCAAGGTGATCTTCACTCTGGTGTACAAAGATCCTCAAACGGCAGCAATGCCTGCTCACCTCCACACACTGACCCGCGCAGGGCCCAAAAGCTAGTAGTCACCAGGGGCGGGCTGACAACTCATGGGGCCCTCAGGCAATAGGGAATCATGGGGCCCCTGTGTCCTTGCCCAAACAAAAAAAAAACTATGAAAAAGGTACCAGGGGCATCTCACGGGGCCCCCTACTGACCCCGGGCCCTCGGGCAGTGCCCGAGTTTCCAAATGGTCAGTCCCCCCCTGGTAGTCACCCCAATAACGAATCCTCTTAGATGTGTTTCCTCATCAAAGGAACAGTAAGATGAGATTTAGACTCCTCTCAAACGCACCTTATCCACTTCACCTCCACTCAAGGCCATGTAAGTGAGACACAAAGCAAAGATCCTTCCATAGTGCAGTAAGCATTTAATAAAAAAAAGGATATAACAGATATTGCACTCATATGTATTCCCAGTATAAAACGCCTGTCACCACATCCTATGGGTGACTTTATCACCCTGAGTCACGTGACGCATTTCAGGTTACGAGGTGATGCACTTCCGGGTGCAGCGGCCATATTGTTCTACCCAGTTATCATGCTGTACACCCAGGGTCCGGGTATAGTGAATACAGGGTCCGGGGAGACCGGATATAGTGAATGCGGGGTCCGGGGAGAGCGGATATAGGGAAAGCAGGGTCCGGGGAGACCGGGTATAGTGAATGCGGGGTCGGGGGAGAGCAGATATAGTGAATGCGGGGTCCGGGGAGACCGGATATAGTGAATGCGGGGTCCGGGGAGAGTGGATATAGTGAATGCAGGGTCCGGGGAGAGTGGATATAGTGAATGCAGGGTCCGGGGAGACCAGATATAGTGAATGCAGGGTCCGGGGAGAGTGGATATAGTGAATGCAGGGTCCGGGGAGAGCGGATATAGTGAATGAGGGGTCCGGGGAGACCGGATATAGTGAATGCAGAGTCCAAGGAGAGCGGATATAGTGAATGCGGGGTCCGGGGAGACCAGATATAGTGAATGCGGGGTCCGGGGAGACCAGATACAGTGTATGCAGGGTCTGGGGAGAGCAGATATAGTGAATGCGGGGTCCGGGGAGAGCGGATATAGTGAATGCAGGGTCCGGGGAGAGCGGATATAGTGAATGCGAGGTCCGGGGAGAGCGGATATAGTGAATGCAGGGTCCGGGGAGAGTGGATATAGTGTATGCAGGGTCCGGGGAGAGCAGATGTACCGCACCGCATGAGTGTGAACCTAGCCTAAAACGCAACTAATGGCTCCTGTATGACAGTCTGAACAAGTCCTATTACTACGTGATGTACAAGTCTAATAAATAACAAAAAATACGTCCTTTACCTTCCCTAATCAAGCCAAATCCTCCTCCATTGGTGTCTCACGCGCTCCCCCTCCCAGACACTGCAGCTCACAGTGGGAGGGGTCCATCAACAGTGCTGTCAACCCAGAAAGTAGTAGGTTGGAATAGGTGTGGCCAGCAGGGGGCACCAGCGGAGTGGTTATCAGCAGTGACAAGGCTGATAGCCACGCCCCTTCCAACATCTTCTCCTCCCACTGCAGTGCAACCAACCACAGCCTACATGAGAGTGACAACTCTGCTCTGATTTCCAGAACAGTGCAGCATCGTTGTCACCCCCATGGAAGGACGCTGGCAGGAACGTGGGGCTTTGCAGGGGGGCTAAGAGAAAGCTCTGAATCCACAAGTACTGATCCTATTTTATAACGAGAGGCCATCTTTCTCCTTTAAATAGATTAAAAAAGGAACATCTGGCATCTATCTCTATGGAAGCGGTTCAGGTATTATCAGAACAAGGCTGGGCTCTTGATTGTTGGTTGCTAGGCAATCCTTTAATTGTACTCTGAGGAGTACTTGTTGAAGTTGTGAGACCCACGCTTGGTGGTTGCCTAGCAACCCGGATTCTTACTACGAACGAGCTATAAAACAAACGTGTGTAAAGATGAAAGGGAGAAAAATATATGTATTGAGCCACTTAAAGCAAACTTGTCACCGAATCAAACAAGTTAATTTGTAGCAAACACTTAAAAGTAGTCAGAGAGAGTTGCCGGCTCGTATCTCCGGCTCGCTTCTAGAACGCCCCCGGGAGCCATCAAACCCAGAGATCTCAGTACGCCCATGGCTGACTCTAGTTCCTAGCTCAGAATCTGCTATGCCCAATGCACTGTGGCTGAGAGGCTAGAATTGATAGGGGGGGGGCACTGCCAGAGTACCAATAGTGGGTGCCAGAATACCAGCCCTTATACTGAGTTCCTCAAGTACAAAGATTCCAGGGAAGCCCAAGAACAGGGGTGTCAATCTCAATTTCATCACGGGCTGCATCAGCAGTATGGTTGCCCTCAAAGGGCTGGTTGTCTCTCTAAGAATAGATGTGCAGAGTACCCCACCCTCTCTTGCATCAGATTTGATGATCCCCCCACCATCAGAAGTCAATAGTACCCCACTCTCCCTTGCATCAGATTTGAAGATCCCCCCCACCATCAGAAGACAAGAGTACCCCATTCACCCCACCCTCCCTTGCATCAGATTTGAAGATCCCCCCCACCATCAGAAGACAAGAGTACCCCATTCACCCCACCCTCCCTTGCATCAGATTTGAAGATCCCCCCCACCATTAGAAGTCAAGAGTACCCCACTCACCCCACCCTCCCTTGCATCAGACTTGAAGACCCCCCGCCACCATCAGAAGTCAAGAGTACCCCACTTACCACAACCTCCCTTGCATGAGATTTGAAGATCCCCCCCACCATCAGAAGTCAAGAGTACCCCACTTACCCCACCCTCCCTTGCATCAGATTTGAAGATCCCCCCCAACACACCCCACCCCCGCTTGCATGAAATTTCAAGATCCACGCCATAATCAGAAGTCAAGATTACCCACCCCACCCTCCCATACATCAGATTTCAAGATCCCCCCATCATCAGAAGTCAAGAGTACCCCACCCACCCCACCCTCCATTACATCAGATTTCAACTTTGGAAAAACTCCCCTCTTATTAGGATAGTTTCTCTAATTTGCTGTAGCAGTTCTGGGACAGGAATTGAATGGAAATGTCCCCAATGGTACACAGACAGCACAAAATGAACAGGGCAAGGGTTTTACATATTAGGTCTATAACATTAACCAAATATGGACAGATGGCCATATTAGGTCAAAAATACTAACCAAATATGGCCAGGTAGCAATGTTAGGTCAATTATATTGTCCAAATATGGCCGGGTGGCCATATTAGGTCAATTATATTGTCCAAATATGCCCAGGTGGCCATATTAGGTCAATGATATTAATCAAATATGGCCAGGTGGCCATAGTAGGTCAATGACATCGATCAAATATGGCCGGGTAGCCTTATTAGGTCAATGATATTGTCCAAATATGGTCAGGTGGCCATATTAGGTCAATGATATTAATCAAATATGGCTAGGTGACCATATTAGGTCAATGATATTAATCAAATATGGCCGGGTGGCCATATTAGGTCAATTATATTGTCCAAATATGCCCAGGTGGCCATATTAGGTCAATGACATTGATCAAATATGGCCGGGTAGCCTTATTAGGTCAATAATATTGTCCAAATATGGGCAGGTGGCCATATTAGGTCAATGATATTAATCAAATATGGCCAGGTGGCCATACTAAGTCAAAGCATCCCTGCCATGAGCATCATGAGCATCCCTGCAGCTGATTTTGCTGCTGAGGATGCGATCGCTTGACAGGTTCTCTCGAGTTCAGACCCACCCTAGCTCATCAAAAACTACAAACAATGACTATACTCATACTCAATAGGACAATGAGGTCCCAGGGTTTGGAGATTCCGGGGATCCTCACGTAGATACTACTCACGCTGGTAGTGACTGGCGGTGACTGGTGAGGTACCGGGAACCACAATTGAAAGTGGCTTTCTGGAGGAAAGAGGGGATGAGCACTTTGCAGTGGGTGAGCCAATCTGGGCTTGACGGATTCCCCCCCACAGGCACACACTGCTTTGGTCGTCTCTTTTAGAAACTATAAAAAAAACGGTTGAGACACGACTCTTTTTAACTTTGTAAAATTGCAGACAGTGGGTGAGCAATATTGCAAGTAAAAGAAGAAACATTATATGTCTAAAAATGTACAGAAACAGCTGGTGTAAAACACAAACATGATATAAATAGATTTTCTTTTTTTTTTTTAATATTCTACAGAAATGGAAACGTTTGCGGTGACAGGTAAACTTATAAGTGCCACAATGGAGGTAATAACTTTTTAAGAACCTTAATTACTACAATCTATAATCTTGTCTCCCAGTAACAGGCAAATAAAATGATTTATGACGAACTATAAAAGCAGGAAACCTGCCGGCTTTGTTTTTCTAAATATTTATTGTTTAAATGAGGTGTTTAAAATTAATTTGTAGCACGCTTCAGTAATCGTCACTGTAAAAAAAAAAGTACAATTTCATCTTCTGTATTCCCGTACAGACAATGATTAAGATGCGTTCTGTTACTGAAGGGCGACATGAGAATGTCAGGGATTAATAGGTCAACGCACTGTACCTTGAAAGGGAACCTGTCAGAAAAGGAAGATGGCAGCTGCCAGCGCTGATGTGTTTCTGATCGGGAACAAACATGCACATGTCACATGACGCAACGAGTGCTATTCACAGAAATATTCCAGGTCTGTGACCCACCAAGTAGTGAGGGAGAGATTGACCCACCAATTAGTGAGGGAAAGATTGACCCACCAAGTAGTGAGGGAGAGATTGACCCACCAAGTAGTGAGGGAGAGATTGACCCACCAAGTAGTGAGGGAAAGATTGACCCACCAAGTAGTGAGGGAGAGATTGACCCACCAATTAGTGAGGGAAAGATTGACCCACCAATTAGTGAGGGAAAGATTGACCCACCAAGTAGTGAGGGAGAGATTGACCCACCAAGCAGTAAGGGAAAGATTGACCCACCAAGTACAGAGGGAAAGATTGACCCACCAAGTAGTAAGGGAGAGATTTACCCACCAAGTAGTAAGGGAGAGATTGACCCACCAAGTAGTGAGGGAAAGATTGACCCACCAAGTAGTGAGGGGGAGATTGACCCACCAAGCAGTGAGGGAGAGATTGACCCACCAAGTAGTGAGGGAGAGATTGACCCACCAAGCAGTGAGGGAGAGATTGACCCACCAAGTAGTGAGGGAGAGACTGACCCACCAAGTAGTGAGGGAGAGATTGACCCACCAAGTAGTGAGGGAGAGATTGACCCACCAAGTAGTGAGGGAGAGATTGACCCACCAAGTAGTGAGGGAGAGATTGACACACCAAGTAGTGAGGGAGAGATTGACCCACCAAGCAGTGAGGGAGAGATTGACCCACCAAGCAGTGAGGGAGAGATTGACCCACCAAGTAGTGATGGGGGGGATTGACCCACCAAGTAGTGAGGGAGAGATTGACGCACCAAGTAGTGAGGGAGAGATTGACGCACCAAGTAGTGAGGGAAAGATTGACCCACCAAGTAGTGAGGGAGAGATTGACTCACCAAGTAGTGAGGGAAAGATTGACCCACCAATTAGTGAGGGAGAGATTGACCCACCAAGTAGTGAGGGAGAGATTGACCCACCAAGAAGTGAGGGATAGATTGACCCACCAAGTAGTGAGGGAGAGATTGACCCACCAAGAAGTGAGGGATAGATTGACCCACCAAGTAGTGAGGGAGAGATTGACCCACCAAGAAGTGAGGGAGAGATTGGCCCTCCAAGCAGTGAGGGAAAGATTGACCCACCAAGTAGTGAGGGAAAGACTGACCCACCAAGTAGTGAGGGAAAGACTGACCCACCAAGTAGTGAGGGAGATATTAACCCACCAAGTAGTGAGGGAAAGATTGACCCACCAAGTAGTGAGGGAGAGATTGACCCACCAAGTAGTGAGGGAGAGATTGACACACCAAGTAGTGAGGGAGAGATTGACCCACCAAGCAGTGAGGGAGAGATTGACCCACCAAGTAGTGATGGGGGGGATTGACCCACCAAGTAGTGAGGGAGAGATTGACACACCAAGTAGTGAGGGAGAGATTGACGCACCAAGTAGTGAGGGAAAGATTGACCCACCAAGTAGTGAGGGAGAGATTGACTCACCAAGTAGTGAGGGAAAGATTGACCCACCAATTAGTGAGGGAGAGATTGACCCACCAAGTAGTGAGGGAGAGATTGACCCACCAAGAAGTGAGGGATAGATTGACCCACCAAGTAGTGAGGGAGAGATTGACCCACCAAGAAGTGAGGGAGAGATTGGCCCTCCAAGCAGTGAGGGAAAGATTGACCCACCAAGTAGTGAGGGAAAGACTGACCCACCAAGTAGTGAGGGAAAGACTGACCCACCAAGTAGTGAGGGAGATATTAACCCACCAAGTAGTGAGGGAAAGATTGACCCACCAAGTAGTGAGGGAAAGATTGACCCACCAAGTAGTGAGGGAGAGATTGACCCACCAAGTAGTGAGGGAAAGATTGACGCACCAAGTAGTGAGGGAGATATTGACCCACCAAGTAGTGAGGGAGATATTGACCCACCAAGGTTGCAGTGGGTGCTGGGCTTGCTAGAAAGCCCAGCAATGCATATAATTATTCCAGGTCTGTGATTTCTAGTAAAGTAGTAAGAAAAGGATAAAAATTACCAATTTAAATAGTGGGATTAAAACTTTTTTTTTTAAGAAATAAATGCTTAGTACAGGGTGTCTTTGTGGTGCGCTGGTTGCAGGTGGTACTGGGCCTGCTAGAAAGCCCAGCAATGCACGTGATTATTCCAGGTCTGTGACCTACAAGTAGTAGGAGAAGGATAGAAATGACCAAGTTAATTATTTGTTTTCATTACAGTACAGGATGTCTTCATGGTGCTTAGGTCACAGGTGATGCTGGGCTTGTTGGAAAGCCCAGTAATGCACATGATTATTCCAGGTATCTAGCCTATCAAGTAGTAACAGAAGGATAAAGATGACCAATTTAAATAGTGGTATTAAATCTTTATTATAGAAATAAATACTTAGTACAGGGTGCCTATGTGGTGCTTAGGTTACAGGTGATTCTGGACTTGCTAGAAAGCCCAGCAATGCACATGATTATTCCAGGTTTGTAACTTATTAAGTAGTAAGAGAGGGATAAAGATGACCAATTAAATTAGTGTTATTAAATCTTTAATTTAGAAATAAATGCTTAGTACAGGGTGCCCTTGTGGCTTTTAGGTTACAGGTGATGCTGGACTTGCTAGAAAGACCTGATGACCACATGATCATTCCCAATCTGTGACCTATCCAGCAGTAAGGGAAGGATAAAGATAACCAATTTATTTAGTTGTATTAAATCTTTTTTTATAGAAATAAATGCTTAGTACGGGGTGCTTTGTTCGTGGTGCTTAGGTTACAGGTGATGCTTGGCTTGTTAGAAAGCCCAGTAATGCTCATGGTTATTCCAGGCCTGTAATCTACCAAGTGGTGAAAGAAGGATGAAGATGACCAATTTAATTAGTTGTATTAAGTCTTTATAATAGAAATAAACGCCTAATGCAGGGAACATTTGTGGTGCTTAGGTTACAGGTGATGCTGGGCTTGCTGGAAAGCCCAGCAATGCATATGAATATTCCAGATCTGTGAACTATCAAGTAGTGAGAGAAGGATAAAGAGGACAAATGTAATTAGTTGTATGAAATCTTTATAATAGAAATAAACGCTTAATGCAGGGTTCCTTTGTGGTGCTTAAGTTACAGGTGATGCTGGGCTTGCTGGAAAGCCCAGCAATGCATATGATTATTCCAGGACTGTGACCTATCAAGTAGTGAGAGAAGGATAAAGATGACCAATTTAATTAGTTGTATTAAGTCTTTATAATAGAAATAAATGTCTAATGCAGGGTACATTTGTGGTGCTTAGGTTACAGGTGATGCTGGGCTTGCTGGAAAGCCCAGCAATGCATATGATTATTCCAGATCTGTGACCTATCAAGTAGTGGGAGAAGGATAAAGATGACAAATGTAATTAGTTGTATGAAATCTTTATAATAGAAATAAACGCCTAATGCAGGGTACATTTGTGGTGCTTAGGTCACAGGTGATGCTGGGCTTGCTGGAAAGCCCAGCAATGCATATGATTATTCCAGATCTGTGACCTATCAAGTAGTGGGAGAAGGATAAAGATGACAAATGTAATTAGTTGTATGAAATCTTTATAATAGAAATAAACGCCTAATGCAGGGTACATTTGTGGTGCTTAGGTTACAGGTGATGCTGGGCTTGCTGGAAAGCCCAGCAATGCATATGATTGTTTCAAGTCTGTAACCTATCAAGTACTAAGTTAGAAGGATAAAGATGACCAATTAAAATATTTTTGATTAAATCATCACTATACAAATATACACTCAGCACAGGGTGCCTTGTGGTACTTTCCTGATGGATTTATTTCAGGAAAATACTGCATTATGGCCACTGGATGGAGCTGGTGGCCAGAGGAAATAAACAGATTAGAAATATTTGCAACGGTTGTGCGAATGTTCAGACATTCGCACAGTAATTATTTTTTTTTTAAATAGACACCCCTTAGCCTTTTGTGGTCATACCAGTCCGTACATATTGATTGTTCCCTTCGGCTGTGAGGACCCACAGATATAAGACCCAGAGGCAGAATGACCATTTGGGCACTCGGGCACTGCCCGAGGGCCCAGAGTCAGTTGAGGGCCCCATGAGATGCCCCTGGTACCTTTCATAGGCTTTTTTGGGTGTGGTTTGAGTGTGGGGGAGGACACAGGGGCCCCATGATCCCCAATTGCCCGGGGGCCCCATGAGTTGTCAGTCCGCCCCTGACAAGACCCACCTGCCAATCCAGTCATGAGTGGCTACTGTGTCTGGGTAGCCTGGGATATATCAAGGAACATTTTTTCCTTTTTTCTTTTTTTTTTTTGAATCTCCCCAGGAGCCAAGACACTCTTCTCTTCATAAACAATTCGGCTTTTATCAGCATCTCTCCCCGTCTTCTTTGATTCCTCCTCCTTCCAAAGTATGTCCAATACTTCCTTAGAAGTACAAGCAGCTCCTGTCAGTGCCTCCTCTTCTCGGCTCTTCCTACATCACAGATGACGGCTTTGATTATCAATAAAAGCCCCCCCCCCCCCGTCCTTTGACGAACCTACAGGCCTTGAAGCGGCTTTTATACTCCCTTACAGACGTCCGCCAAGTTTATTTGCTGTTTAAACACGCATGGCTGTGCCATTTTTGATTGTTCAACTAATGAATGGCTGACAGCTCGCGGAACGCGTTTGTCACTTGTTAATTTTTAAGACAAATTAATTGTCCTTGCATTCGTTACAGAACGGCTAAACGATAAGCAGGGGCCACCAAAGTCGTGGGAATTGGGAGACGGGCAGCGTAAATGGTCCTGATTTACAACGCCAACTGGCTTCGGATCGCAATTTTGACTGCTAAGTCTGCGGCGATGTCAAGGAAAAACCGGGCTGTTGCCTAGAGGAACCCATCAGAGGCTTGCTCTTATTGGCATTTTCTTGGTTGTGTATGGAGCAGGGGCGGACTGACAACTCATGGGGCCCCCGGGCAATAGGGAATCATGGGGCCCCTGTGTCCTTGCCCAAACTCAAAAAAGTCTATGAAAAAGGTACCTGGGGCATCTTATGGGGCCCCCTACTGACCCCGGGCCCTCGGGCAGTGCCCAAGTTTCCAAATGGTCAGTCCGCCCCTGGTATGGAGAAGAACCTGGTACCAAAGCCCATCTCACTAAGTCTAGGTTCACACCAATGCAGGTTGCGTTTGATGCGTTTCTGCATTGCGTTTTTCTTGGTTGTGTATGGAGAAGAACCTGGTACCAAAGCCCATCTCACTTAGTCTAGGTTCACACCTATGCAGCTTACGTTTGATGCGTTTCTGCATTGCGTTTTTCTTGGTTGTGTATGGAGAAGAACCTGGTACCAAAGCCCATCTCACTAAGTCTAGGTTCACACCAATGCAGGTTGCGTTTGATGCGTTTCTGCATTGCGTTTTTCTTGGTTGTGTATGGAGAAGAACCTGGTACCAAAGCCCATCTTACTTAGTCTAGGTTCACACCTATGCAGCTTACGTTTGATGCGTTTCTGCATTGCGTTTTGGGTTTCTTGGTTGTGTATAGAGAAGCACCTGGTACAGGGGCGGACTGACCATTCGAGCACTCGGGCACTGCCCGAGGGCCTGGGGTCCCCATGAAATGCCCCTGGTACCTTTTTTATAGGCTTTTTTGACTGTGGGCAAGGACACAGGGGCCCCATGATCCCCTATTGCCCGGGGGCCCCATGAGTTGTCAGTCCACCCCTGACCTGGTATCAAAGCCCATCTCACTAAGTCTAGGTTCACGTCTATGCAGGTTGCGTTGCATTTCTGCATTGCATTTTGGGTTTTTCTTGGTTGTGTATGGAGAAGAACCTGGTACCAAAGTCCATCTCACTAAGTCTAGGTTCACACCTATGCAGGCTGCGTTTGATTCGTTTCTGCATTGCGTTTTTCTTGGTTTTGTATAGAGAAGCACCTGGTACAGGGGCAGACTGACCATTCGAGCACTCGGGCACTGCCCGAGGGCCCGGGGTCAGTAGGGGGCCCCATGAAATGCCCCTGGTACCTTTTTTATAGGTTTTTTTGAGTGTGGGCAAGGACACAGGGGCCCCATGATCCCCTATTGCCTGGGGGCCCCATGAGTTGTCAGTCCGCCCCTGACCTAGTACCAAAGCCCATCACACCTAGTCTAGGTTCACATCTATGCAGGTTGCGTTGCATTTCTGCATTGCGTTTTGGGTTTTTCTTGGTTGTGTATGGAGAAGCACCTGGTACAGGGGCGGACTGACCATTCGAGCACTCGGGCACTGCCCGAGGGCCCGGGGTCAGTAGGGGGCCCCATGAAATGCCCCTGGTACCTTTTTATAGGTTTTTTTGAGTGTGGGCAAGGACACAGGGGCCCCATGATCCCCTATTACCTGGGGGCCCCATGAGTTGTCAGTCCGCCCCTGACCTAGTATCAAAGCCCATCTCACTTAGTCTAGATTCACACCTATGCAGGTTGCGTTTAATGCGTTTCTGCATTGCGTTTTTCTTGGTTGTGTATGAAGAAGCAAAAAAAAGGTGAAAAAACCTGCGCTACACCCCAAACGATACAATGAGTGAATAAATATGTGAACAAAATAATCTGAAACAATAGAGAAACAATTAGTGAATTGCTGCTACTCTTTCCCTGAACACCAGAGGACACCATTTTTGGAGAAACGCGTCGGGCGGAGCTTTCTGTGACGTCACCACGTTCCGGCTGGTGGTCTAACACTGCGGGAATTTTAAATGTTTACACTACCTTTATGCACCTTATCTATGTAAGTGCAATAATTCAACCACTTCCCGTCTGGCCCATGTACATAAACGGCCGGACGGGAAGAGTGCAGGAGTGGATTGCCGTTTATAAACGGCACCCGTATTCACAGCCTGTGCGTGCTCCCTGGGATCGTGCGGCACCGCGATCTGGTGCCCGCTGTGTCGCTGTACGGGACCTCTGTGTGAAGTCTCGATTGATGTGATCACTGATTGGCCAATCAGCCTTGTACCATGTGACAAGCTATGACCAATCACAGCTCACACAGTATTTCTCAATAGAAGAATCAAGAGGAGAAATGATTGCTTTTACAGCCTTTATGGGTGTAAAAGCAATCAGTGTAGAAAAAAAAAAATCTTCATCACCCCCCACAAGTAGTACAGTGTCACCAAGGTGACACTGTACTGCTAGGGTGACAGTATGTAAAAAAAAACCCATAAATAACAATAAAAAAAATTAATTAAAAATGTTAAAATAAAATTAGAAAAATTTAAATTTTTGGTTATAAACTCATATTTTTTTGTTTTATCTAAAAAGATAACTGAATAAATTTTGGCCAAGATTGATGAAGAAAGATTATTTATTTAAAAATTGTTGTACTTTTTCATTTATACAGCAAAAAAAATTAAAATCCCAGCGGTGAATAAATACCACCAACATAAAGCTTTATCTGTCTCAAAAAAATGCTAAATAATTCATATGGGTACAGTGTTGCATGACCGCGCAATTGTCATTCAAAGTGTGATAGCGCTGAAAGCTGAAAATTGCCCCTGGGCAGGAGGGGGGTGAAAGTGACCAGACTGGAAGGGGGGGAAAGTATCTGGACTGGAAGGGGGGGAAGTGTCCGGATTGGAAGGAGGGGAAAGTGTCCGGACTGGAAGGGGGTGAAAGTGTCCAGACTGGAAGGGGGGGAAAGTGTCTGGACTGGAAGGGGGGAAAGTGTCCGGACTGGAAGGGGAGTAAAGTGTCCGGACTGGAAGGGGAGTAAAGTGTCCGGACTGGAAGGGGAGTAAAGTGTCCGGACTGGAAGGGGGGGAAAGTGTCCGGACTGGAAGGGGGGGAAAGTGTCCGGACTGGAAGGGGAGTAAAGTGTCTGGACTGGAAGGGGGGGAAAGTGTCCGGACTGGAAGGGGAGTAAAGTGTCCGGACTGGAAGGGGGGGAAGTGTCCGGACTGGAAGGGGTTAATACATTCTTTGTTGGTTTATCAGGTTGCACTATGAAGTTTTCTTCTTTCTTCCTTGCATGATGTGGAGAGCTGTCTGATGTGATGGATTCATTCAAGTGAACCTGCAGTTGTCCATTCATCTCCTATTCATCTCCTTGAAAAGGCTAACTAGGGTGTCAGTGCGGGATCTGAACACCATCTGCTCTTTTGATCTCTTGATTGGAGATCAATGTGTCTGGTAAGAGGCTGATTTTTTTTCTGTTGTGTCAAGCATTTGTGAACACCTATGCACTTTCCGTTGGAGGCTTCTGTTAGCACACAGCACCGTGTTATTGGATTTTGGGACTTTCAATGATTTATTATATGAATGTGAACTTATATCACTTTAATTAGTATATGCACCTTTTTTTATGTAACGGCATTTATTTGATTGATTATTGCTTATGATCATTTAGTGTGCAGCGCACTCATTGTTTTTATATGTGTATGGAGAAGCGCCTGGTACCAAAGCCTATCTCACTTAGTCCAGGTTCACACCTATGCAGGTTGCGTTTGATGCGTTTCTGGCGCATTTTTGTTGTGTTTTTGATGTGTTTTGAAGTTCTTTTAAATTTTTCTTGTTGCTATGTAGATTTTAAATGCAAAACACATAAAAGCAACAGCAAAACCTCAATACACGCTTTTCTGCAGCGTTCCCATTGAAGTCTATAGAACCAAAAACGCAACGTTTTGCGTTCAAAAAAGTCCCTGACCCTGGAAAAACGCGCCGGGGTGAAAACGCGGAGATGTGAACGTGTCCTATAGGAAATCATGTTAAATGGACTGGACTGCGTTTCTGCAAAATGCCAAACGCTGCAGAAAACGCTTAGGTGTGAACCTGGGGTAAAAGGGGTTTTTAAAATATCAAATACAGCCAAACTTTATTCTTTTTTTTAATGGTTGAACTGGATGGACTTTTGTCTTTTCTCAGCCAGACTAACTATCTGCCATCCCTCTCTGCCAATCCCTCCACTGGCCTCCACTCAGTGTCCTCCACCCCTCTCTGCCAATCCCTCCACTGGCCTCCACTCAGTGTCCTCCACCCCTCTCTGCCAATCCCTCCACTGGCCTCCACTCAGTGTCCTCCACCCCTCTCTGCCAATCCCTCCACTGGCCTCCACTCAGTGTGCTCCACCCCTCTCTGCCAATCCCTCCACTGGCCTCCACTCAGTGTCCTCCACCCCTCTCTGCCAATCCCTCCACTGGCCTCCACTCAGTGTCCTCCACCCCTCTCTGCCAATCCCTCCACTGGCCTCCACTCAGTGTCCTCCACCCCTCTCTGCCAATCCCTCCACTGGCCTCCACTCAGTGTCCTCCACCCCTCTCTGCCAATCCCTCCACTGGCCTCCACTCAGTGTCCTCCACCCCCCTCTTTGCCAATCCCTCCACTGGCTTCAATTCAGTGTCCTCCATCCCTCTCTGCCAATCCCTCCACTGGCTTCCCATTGCCCAACGGATAAAATTCAGAACATTAACAATAACATATAAAGCCATTTATAACTCCGCCCCAAATTACATCACCAATCTTGTCTCTAAATATCACCCAAACTGTCTTCTCCGCTCCTCGCACGACCTGCTGCTCTCTAGCTCCCTCGTCTCCTCTTCCCATGCTCGTCTCCAGGACTTCTCCAGAGCTTCCCCCATCCTCTGGAACTCTCTAGCCCAATTTATCAGACTATCGCCTACTCTGCTCACTTTTAGGCGATCTCTTGAAACCTCTCTCTTCAGGGAAGCCTATCCTGCCTTCAACTAATAATGGAATCTTCTACTCTTCCTACCAGTCCATCCCCCACAGTTACTACCTTTTGTATCACTAGCTCCTCCCGCTTAGATTGTTAGCTCCCAGGATCAGGGCCCTCCTATCCCTCTTGTATTGAACTGTATTGTTGCTGTATTGTCTCCCGTTATATTGTAAAGCGCTGAGCAAACTGTTGGCGCCATAAATCCTGTATAATAATAATGTAACTATATACTGCACTCCATTAGCTTCATTGGAGGGCAGGTAAGGCATCAGGGGTCTAATAGGCCAGGTATAGCACATACATATTTACATTGGACCAAGCTAGAACAACGCAACTGTAAATCTGCTGTATTCAGATTTAATTTTCCTAAGAGATTTTATTGTATTTATAAACAGACTTTTTTATCACCTTCTACCTCTCAAATGTGGTGCTTTTTTATCGCATGGTGGTCTAAAGTGGTGCCTACTACAGTGATTTCCAGCTTCTAGTGGATCTTCCAGGTATAGCACAGATATGCATCCAGGCTGGACCAATGCAACTGTGAAAACACAGCCATACCTGGAATTCAGCCTAAAATAAGATACTCATTCAGAACTAAAAATAGGTGAAAGGGGAACTTCCAACATCTGGGTAGAGCATAGATGGTCTATGACAGGGGTGCTCAACCTGTGGCCCTTGGAGCCATCGGATGTGGTCCCCGGCTTCAAAGCAGGGAAGCGCAAATCTATGATAGCGTGCGGGTGTGGTGCGTTTTCTGAAAGCACACCTCAACTTCTGCATGCTGGTGCTTTGGTGAACGTTCAGGACGTTCACCACACCCGCAAGATATAGTAGACGTCTATGGCAAAGTCAACCACTGACGTAGCGTGTGGAGTCTCAATGGTGATCCTACCCCATGTGGCCTCTCTGACAAATTCTGTTTTACACTTGGACAGGAGGGGCAGCATATACAGGAACCAATTCTTTCCATTTTCTTCCTGCAACCACTGAAAGCCGGCTTCTCCTCCTGTCCCTCCAGCATTCAGAGGCTGCAGGGAGAAAATTTTCGGAACCATTTCATTTAATTGTGGCCAACGACCAGTTAACAAATCACTTGAGTGGCCTTCGCTCTTCAAACGGTTGAGCGCCACTGATTTAAAGAATGGGGGAATGATAGGAAGCACAGATCCACAGAATAGATAAAGCAGAAGAAGGGAGATCCTTGCACTGCTGGTCCTCAGGTACAGCTTTCACTCCAGCAAGGAGAACGGTGAGCATCACTATCTCTCATTTCAAATATTCTGAGACTTACAGTCAGAGGCAGCAGTACCTTAGATCTCACACTGCGAGTATACAGCAATAGGACTATAGGTACAGGAACTGATCCTCTCCATGTTCCTTCTGCAACCGCTAATATCTGGCTTCTCCTCCTCTCTCTCCCGCCGACATTCAGTGGCAGCAGGAGGAAAATGTCCATTATGCTGTTGTGACCCTCGACTGGATTCCAAATCACTTAAGTGGCCCTTGCTCTTCAAAAGGTTGAGCACCCCTCCTCTGTGACTTCCTACAGGTTTCTAATGCTTGCAGGAACACAGCAATCTGACCTAGGGCTGTCTTAATAGCATTATGGGCCCCTGGGCATAGTAATGTCCTGGGGCCCCTATCAGCCTGCCCCAACTTACTCTCAAGAATTAAGGTATTAATAGTTGATAGAATTAAACATATATTTACTAGTACTTTCAATAAAATTGATTTTAAACAATAGGAACATATGTCATAAATCAAAGACTAATCAGCACAAAGAGCACAGTACAGGGGGATCAGGAGGGCACAGTACAGGGGGATCAGGAGGGCACAGTACAGGGGGATCAGGAGGGCACAATACTGGGATCAGGAGGGCACAGTACAGGGGGGGGGGATCAGGAGGGCACAATACTGGGATCAGGAGGGCACAATACTGGGATCAGGAAGGCACAGTACAGGGGGATCAGGAGGGCACAATACTGGGATCAGGAGGGCACAGTACAGGGGGATCAGGAAGGCACAGTACAGGGGGATCAGGAGGGCACAATGCTGGGGGATCAGGAGGGCACAGTACAGGGGGATCAGGAGAGCACAATACTGGGATCAGGAGGGCACAGTATGGGGGGATCAGGAGGGCACAGTACAGGGGGATCAGGAGGGCACAGTACTGGGATCAGGAGGACACTGTAGAGGGGGAGTCAGGAGGGCACAGTACAGGGGGAGACAGGAGGGCACAGTACTGGGATCAGGAGGGCACAGTACAGGGGGATCAGGAGGGCACAGTACTGGGATCAGGAGGGCACAGTACTGGGATCAGGAAGGCACAGTGCTGGAATCAGGAGGGCACAGTACAGGGGGATCAGGAGGGCACAGTACGGGGGGATCAGGATGGCACAGTACAGGGGGATCAGGAGGGCACAGTATAGGGGGATCAGGAAGTCACAGTACTGGGATCAGGAGGGCACAGTACAGGGGGATCAGGAAGGCACAATACTGGGATCAGGAAGACACAGTATAGGGGGAGTCAGGAGGGCACAGTACTGGGATCAGGAGGGCACAGTACTGGGATCAGGAAGGCACAGTACTGGGATTAGGAGGGCACAGTATGGCGGGATCAGGATGGCACAGTACAGGGGGATCAGGAGGGAGTAATACTGGGATTAGGAGGGCACAATACAGATGGAACAGGAGGGCACAATACTGGGATCAGGAGGACACAGTGCAGGGGGAGTCAGGAGGGCACAGTACTGGGATCAGGAGGACACAGTACTGGGATCAGGAGGACACAGTACAGGAGGATCAGGAGGGCACAGTACTGAGATCAGAAGGGCACAGTACAGGTTCCGGAACATGGCCATCCTGGGTCAGCTTAGCAAAAAGCGTGACTATCCCAGCAAATCCGGGACAGTTGGCAAGCATGATGTAATGCAAGATTATCAAGGGGCCCCCATGCATCTGAGTCCCCTGGGTGCCCATGCATTAGGATGGCCCTGATCTCACCCAGTTCCTATCCCTTCCCTACTCTCTCCAACGCACAAAAAAAAGTTGTCGTGAGTTCCCCTTTAAATCCAGGTGAAAAGCGGCAGCTTAAAATGGATAAAACAGAACAGAATTTTGATTTCATGTCTTTATAAACAGGCCCGTCGGCTCCTCGGCTTGCTTCAGGACACAGAGCGCACTCCGGATTTCCCACACTCGTACAGCCGACAAGTAAGATTACTTGAGCATCTCTATGGAAACTAAATAACACACTGAAGAGCTTATAATTTGACCGCCTTATCACTATTCTGCACATGCCCTGTCCGTGTAGACCCGAAATATCTTCATTTTCCTGTTTCAAAAAATTTTTTTCTGGCTTTTAAGCCAACTAATAAATCCTATTTTTTATGTGGATTTAGCAACCTCTTTATGACAATGAGGGCCGCGGTGGCAAGCGCGCCAGCTATCATGGGGTTACACGGCTGAATGGCTGTACTAATTGCAGGAACGGATGACTGTCTCGGCATAGACGGCGGTCTGCCGGAGTCACCCCGGGTTGCTCCGATAGTAGGAAGGTGGCTAGGTAGGCATGTTAGGAGATAGCGGCGCTGAGGTGGAATCATCTGAATAACAATTCTCTCATTATATGTTCTTGTGCAAATATCCTGGAATTAAGATGTTTAATATTCCGCTCCTTCTCCGTCTCCTTCCCTCCCGAAAGAACAGCAATCTTTTCCAAAGTGGACCTGTCTTGTTATTGGCGGCTGATGATCTGCGGATTGAGCATAATGGATCGGAGTCCGGTCCATTATGCTCCCCAATCCGCAGATCCCATCCATCCTGTGGGGATCGTCGGCATGCAACCTATACGGGGTGACACCGGACCCGCTCCAAGAAAAGGTACGTTTGTAAACAGGGGCGGACTGACAACTCATGGGGCAATAGGGGATCATGGGGCCCCTGTGTCCACGCTCACACTCAAACCATACCCAAAAAAGCCTATGAAAGGTACCAGGGACATCTCATGGGGCCCCCTATTGACCCCGGGCCCTTGGGCAGTGTCCGAGTGCCCGAATGGTCAGTCCGCCCCGGGTTGTAAAGAAAGCAGAAGATCCCTGCAGGATGGATTGGATCCATCCTGAGGGGATCGCCGGCTTGCATTACAACTTAACTTTTCGTGGAACGGGTCTGGTGTCACTCCGTGCGGTCGGTGTCACCCAATGCGGGCCACACCCCCGCACCTGCCTCGGGACGCCACTGCAGTCACCACATCTAAGCACTTGATATATATTTATAAAATGTGTAACCTGTAATATATTACACATTTTTGGGGGGTTTAGGTACACTTTATAATGAACCTTTCATGAAAATGCGGGGTCTGCTTTTTTTTGTAGCTCCAGGCCCCCACATTAGTAAAAATCAAAGTCAAAGAAAAAAAAAAAAACACTAGAAAAAGAAAATTGCTTACCATACATCCAGCTTGGGACAGGCTTGTCTAGTCAAGGGCAATATCGCCTACCGGGATCTTGGGATCACCGAGGAGCCAAAATCCTGCCAGCAGTTTGTCCTGCACATTTCTTGAACCACATCTTGTAAGTTTTGGTCTCCTCAGCATTCCCAGGATCCCCAGAGAAGGTTCCTCACCTTCAGAAAGAGTCTGGAAGCTGCAGTGTAAGGTGAGTAACTTTTTAGTTTTTTCTTCTAATCTTTAACTCTTTTTTTCTTTCACTTTGCAAGTCTTATATTAAGTCATATACAAATGTTTACTGAGCTGTAATGGAAATACTTTTAGCCAGGGTTGGATCTCTGTTAGGGACATGTCAACAGTACGTCTAGTGCGCAAGGATTTCGGAAGCTCCAAAGGATAGAAAAATGATGTGAAATAGTATGGGGGTCCTTCCGGACCAGCCTTTTTCATCCTTTGCACCTGTCAGAACCTGGATCTGAACCCATAACCGTAGCTTTAGTCTGGCAGAGGCTCTCCTTGCTAAGCCACCTGAGATGCTGGACAGCTCCTTGTATGATCCCTTGTCTTGTACCTTTCTAGTGAACCTTAAACTCTTTCCTCCTTCGATGAACTTCTTGATTTAAGCCATGCCTTTGCATTTGAAAACAAATCAACAATTGACCACCCTCGCAACAATAGACCCCCCACCAGCAACAACAGAACCCACAAGTGACAATTGACCACCCCAGCAACAATAGACCCCCCACCAGCAACAACAGACCCCACAAGCAACAATTGACCACCCCCGCAACAATAGACCCCCCACCAGCAACAACAGACCCCACAAGCAACAATTAACCACCCCAGCAACAATAGAGCCCCCCACCAGTAACAATAGACCTCCCCGGCAACAATAGACCCCCATGAGCAACAATTGACCACTCCCGCAACAATAGACCCCCCACCAGCAATAATAGAACCCCCCACCAGCAACAACAGACCCCACAAGTGACAATTGACCACCCCAGCAACAACAGACCCCCTCCAACAGTAACAATAGACCTCCCCAGCAACAATAGACCCCCATGTGCAACAATTGACCACCCCAACAAAAATAGACCCCTCAGCAGTGGCAATAGACCTCCCCAGTAACAATAGACCCCCAAGCGCAACAGTATTCCTCCTCAGCAACAACAGACCCCACTCTGCAGCAATAGATCTGAAAACAGCAAAAATAGATCTCCCAGCATCCAGCAACAATAGATCATCCAGCATAATCACCACCCTTTGCTATTATATACATTCAGTGCTGGAGGTGCCCCGCATTCCCGCGCCAAAAAAGCCGTGCTTGCTATGAATAGAAAATAGCCGCTTCTGAGCTTCCACATGTGACTGAATGCCTAGGCATGTAATTCCTTGTTAGAAAACCCAGCATGCTTTGGAAACCAAGTGTGATATGCGCTCTGTGTAATACATGGTCAATTTGTAAAATATAAAATGACATAAATACTTCAGTTTATAAACATTTCAACTTTGCAAATAAAATAAAATAACAAATAGTTTTCTTTTGAGTTCACCAGATTTTTTTTTTAATTAACGCGTATTTAAAAAAAAAAAAAAATTAAATGTGATATGAAGTGCCAGGGCTGTGTTACCTGCTAAGAGGATCCAGCATAACATTTGCTGTAACCTCCACTCGACACGTCCGCCTTGCAGCAAGTTTTATCGCTCCTTCCTTGCCGAGTCAGGTCCCGCGCTATCTTTCTTCCCGCAGCCTCTCTAATGTGTACCTTAGGACAAAGACAACTTGTGACATTTAAATTAATGCCCGCTTGCCTCCGAGCTGCCTGAAGCTATAGATATAAATTAATTTCTGATTAAACTCCTGTGATTTTCCAAGCATTTGGCTTCTATTATAATGTGCATTTCCATTACTTATTTCACTTTTTTTTTCCCCTTCTGATGGATGGAACTTATAACAGGAATCAGAAAAAAAGCAAACTTTCCGCCTAAATAATAAAAAAAAATAATAATAAATGAAATCAAGAATATTGGAAAGAGTTGGCTTAAGGATCTTAATTTGAAAATGCAGAAAACTGAAAAAGGAAGCAAAATATCTATCTCATATCTATCTATTATCTATCGATATCTCTATCTATCTATCTATCTATTATCTATCTATCTATCTATCTATCTATCTATCTATCTATCTATCTATCTATCTATCTATCTATCTATCTATTATCTATCTATCTATCTATTATCTATCTATCTATTATCTATCTATCTATCTATTATCTATCTATTATCTATCTATCTATCTATCTATCTATCTATCTATTATCTATCTATCTATCTATCTATCTATCTATCTATCTATCTATCTATCTATCATTCTATCTATCTATCTATTATCTATCTATCTATCTATCTATCTATCTATCTATCTATCTATCTATCTATCTATTATCTATCCATCTATCCATCTATCCAATATCTATCTATCTATCGATCTATCTATCTATCTATCTATCTATCTATCTATCTATCTATCTATCCTTCCACTTCCATCGCCCCCCATACACTGGCAACTCCCACCCCCCACCCCGGCGAGAGAGAAGACACTCACCTTCACAGCTCCGGACATCCTCGGGAACAAGAGTCAGGCTCTGCATACATCATCAAGCAGCCTGCAGCCTCTCAGATCCCACCTGGTCCCCATGTGTGTGTGTCCCTTCTGCTATCCTTTCTTTTGGGGGGCGGCACTGCCCCCCTGAAAGATGCCGCTGCCCCCCTGAAAGATGCCGCTGCCTTTCTGAAAGATGCCACTGCCCCTCTGAAAGATGCCGCTGCCCCCCTGAAAGATGCCACTGCCCCCCTGAAAGATGCCGCTGCCCCTCTGAAAGATGCCACTGCCCCCTGAAAAATGAAGCTGTCCCCCTGAAAGATGCCACTGCCCCTCTGAAAGATGCCACTGCCCCCCTGAAAGATGCCACTGCCCCTCTGAAAGATGCCTCTGTCCCTCTGAAAGATGCCGCTGCCCCCCTGAAAAATGCTGCTGCCCCCCTGAAAAATTAAGCTGTCCCCCTGAAAGATGCCACTGCCCCTCTGAAAGATGCCGCTGCCCCCCTGAAAGATGCCGCTGCCCCCTGAAAGATGCCGCTGCCCCCCTGAAAGATGCCACTGCCCCTCTGAAAGATGCTGCTGCCCCCCTGATAAATGCCGCTGTTCCCCCGAAAGATGCCGCTGCCCCCCTGAAAAATGCCGCTGTTCCTCCGAAAGATGCCACTGCCCCTCTGAAAAATGCCACCCTAGACAAATGCCTTATTTGCCTTGTGGTAAATACGCCTCTGCTCTTACCATGCATGCAAGAAACAAAAAAATTACAAAGATTGAAGGAGAAGTTATCTGTGAGAATCCCAACAACTCTTTCTACTAGGAAGGATAATTATACCCGTGAAAATTTTGGAAAAAAGATGGCTAAAGCAGGTGAACTGCTTGAAAAAATGTTCCCCTTCTCATAGTTACTACCAGGGGTGGACTGACCATTTGGGAACTCGGGCCCCATGAGATGCTCCCGGTACCTTTCATAGGCTTTTTTGTGTGTGGTTTGAGTGTGGGCAAGGACACAGGGGCCCCATGATCCCTTATTGCCCGGGGGCCCTATGAGTTTTGCTCTTCCAGACAAAACATAACCCCCCTCCCCCACCCCTTATGGTTAGTCTCACTTTCCGGTCCTCCTCTTCTCTAGCAAGATATGGAACTTTTTCTATTTTCCTCTGGCAGTTCTATCTCTGCAAGGTATGACCACAGGCGTTTATATCTGATAGTCAGTTTGTGTCTGTTTTTCTTTTTTAATATGTGTATAAAATAAACTTTGATGATTTAACCAAGTTGGAGGAGTCAGTACATCAAAGACAGTTGGAAAGCGTCGTCTCTGCAGGGTCTCTTATCACTGTTAGTGTTGTTTGTAGAGCATAACCATTATTATTTAGCAGCCTTTTTTTTCCTATAAGCTTTATTTATTAAACAGAACAGTTGGGGGCAAGCTAGAAGTTGAAATTCAGACATCGAGACATCAGAAATGCAAATCTAGAAATCTAACATAGTACATTGTGTGGGCTTGGTAGCTTGATAAACCGTCATCTTCCAAAATGCTTTAGTTGTGCTTTTTCTGTCCGTAGAGTCAGTCTGTGTGATGTCTCTGTAACGGAACCGACCCAGACTGTGCTTGGGTACTTCCGTTAGAATACCGCTTCCCGTCCGAACACTGACAACAGACACCACAGACGACCATACAAGACTATATGACACCAGTCTTGAAGTAAGCCAGGAGGTAGACTAGTTTATTTGAACACAGATACAAAATATATACACTCAGGGGACAGTCCCCCCTCCCTGCATAATGACAGGGCGGGGCAATCTACATTTAGTAACAAGAGACACACAGGTATTCAAACTTCACACCAGCAGACAGTCCCATCAGGAGGGAGGGCTGCTAATACACATAAACACATACATCCCATAATAGTTTGCTCCCAAGCAAGACAAACAATTGAACAATGGGATGCAGCCACACAACACCAAATAATCCACAACCCCCACCCCACCTATCTCCTATACATGTCTACACAATATTAGGACAGATCACCCTGTACCCCTAACAGGCACAGGGTGACTTACACATAAGAGGGATATGGGGAGCTGAGACAGGGGTCTCCCCACCTCTCCAAAGTGAGCTGGGTTCCACGGGCCCCCCCACCCAAAATGACTTGCATCACAGTCTCGAAGGGATATTCTTTGACTTGCTGCAAAGGCCAGTTATAGGTTTGGGCGACTGCTGTTTGTTTGTACCGTTGGTTAATTGGTGTGGGTGCACTGGACACCTTCGTTGCTGTGTCTTGAAAGAGGGGTGAGCTCCCTCCAGACTTACCTGCCCTTAATCTATCCCATGGATGTCAAACTGGTGGCCCTCCAGCTGTTGCCAAACTGCAAGTCCCATGAGGCATTGCAAGATTGACAAGATTGAGCTCCATTGTTGTTGGCTGCTGAGAGTCTATTTTTTAACAAATTCCATACAAATTACTTGGCACAAAATGATACTTGGTTCTGTATTCACTAAAGTTACAAGTATGACTCCCAAAGGGAGAGGTATAATGGGACTTGTAGTTTCTTAACAGCTGGAGGGCGGCCAGTTTGACACCCCTGATCTATCCATTATTATATATGTGCTCCTACTATGGAGGATCTCGAGATGTAGACAGATAGGACTGCAGATAATACTGGGGTGCTAAAATCACATGATGCCACTGTCCTGCTCTTTATTCCAGAAGTTGCAATCTCATATACAATATCGCTTTAGAAGCAAGCTATAGTCACACGCAGGGCTGTTTTTTGACGGGAATGCAGGGTAACACAGTTCTGACACCTCCAGCACTGAATGTATGTAATGGCAAGGGGTGTTGATGTGTGCTAGAGAGTCTATGGATGCTGGCTACTGGGGGATCTATTTTTGCGTGTGGGCCTATTGTTGCTGGGGAGGTCTGTTGTTGTTGGTGGGGGATCTATTGTTGAGGGGGACTTATTATCTAGCTGGTGGGTCAATTGTTGCTGGGGGGATCTACTGTTGAGGGAAGGGTCTATTGATGCTGACTGCTTTAGGGTTTATTTATGCTGGCTACTGGGGGTCTATTGTTGCTGGGGTGGATCTGATGTTAATTGGGTGGTATTTTGCTGCAGGGGACCCATTGTTTCTGGGGGAGGTCTATTGTTGCGTGGGGGGTCTATTGTTGCTGGGGGAGCCCCATTGCAGTTGGCTGCAGAGGATCTATTTTTTAACAAATTCCATACAAATTACTTGGCACAAAATGATACTTGGTTCTGTATTCACTAAAGTTACAAGCATGACTCCCAAAGGCAAAGGTATGATGGGACTTGTAGTTTCTCAACAGCTGGAGGCTGGCCAGTTTGACACCCCTGATCTATCCATTATTATATATGTGCTCCTACTATGGAGGGTCTCGATATGTAGAGAGATAGGAATGCAGATAATACCGGGGTGCCTTGAAGTGGCTCTATGCATGTATTTGCAAATGTGTGCAAACTAAACCCATGTTTTTAATGTGAACTGCTAGACAGGACAATTCAGTTGATTGCAGGCTTGGTAAGTTGGATTGGTAAGTTGGCTGGGAACTTTTCTTTGCCGTTGTTTGACATACTTCGCCCTCCTTGCTGTAAAGGCTGCAGAGGATTTATTTTTTAACAAATAATTCCATACAAATTACTTGGCACAAAACGATACTTGGTTCTGTATTCACTAAAAGGGGTGGTACACAGAGGTGGTTAAGGAGTGGAACCAAGGGTTGGTGCTCGAAGGTGGGTAGGGGGCATAGACAAGAGGTGACTTTGAAGGAGGGAGTTCCTGCATCTGAGGAAAAAAGCCCTCATCACGTGACACTTGGGAGGAAATTTGCCCTGAAAAACAAATAGCCAGCATAGCATAGGGAGGTACTAAGCTGTCTATTGCATAGAACCCATATTTAGAGGGACTGTCTTTTTTTGGAACCAACTCCATCTATACCTCTGTCCTCCTCAGTTGTCTTCTTTTTGATCTGATGTAAAGACCTCTAAAAATATGAATTAGTAAACTATCAGAAGGGTTATACTACATAAAACCTTTCATCCAGTCTCTAAATCACACATGGGTGTATGCAATCCCTTTCTGCACATCAATTCCTCATGACCTTTGTAACTGGGGGACATGGCAGGGCTTTTCATTTGGCCTACATACATTGGGCTTAGGGGTGTCCTCCTTTCTGAACTCAGAAACTTAGGTGGTGTTCAATCAACCGCTATAAGTGGGGAAAGATGCTGCTCTCACTAGAGAACTCTACTTCCAATGATCACCTTGAGCCATTGTGAGAGCAGATTTGACAGAATCACATCATGTTATTGTGAGGCCATCATTACAACCCAGAGAAACTATTACCAAATCAGGATGGAGATTTAGGCTGGCCATAGTTTATACAATTTACTTTCCTTCAACCTCGGGTCGGAAGGGATCAATATCTTTGATCAGATCAGCACTATACCAGCATTCACATTAGTATAGTGTCCCCAAAAACGCAGCGTTAGCGTGATCAGCCCCGGCACCTGCCAGCACCTGCGTTTAGCCCATACACTGACCCCCCCCCCTTCTCCCTGAGCACGTGCAGTGTCAGTAGGTCACTGTCACTTGATACATTGCACACAAAACCGCAGTTGCCGGTAAATTTTGATGACTCTCATATGCAGCAGAATGCCAGTACTAGTGCCACGCTACCTTTTGGTGAACTGGCGAGTGCTAGTGGCCTAGTACATCCTGGTCTTTCACATACCTCTTAGATGGTAAGCTCCAAGGGGCAGGGCCCTCCTAACCCTCTTGTATTGAACTGTATTGTTGCTGTATTGTCTCCCATTATATTGTAATGCGCTGAGCAAACTGTTGGTGCCATAAATCCTGTATAATAATAATAAAAAATAATAATTGTTTGATTCCCCCATCAATACAGTCCTGCTGATCCGGCCGAGATTCAATCCATCTATGGCTGGCTTTATTGCCCTCTTTATCTAGAATATGGAATGCAAAGCCATGTTAAAGATAAGATACACTGGTTAAGAGTGCGGGTTGATACAGATGGACCAAAAAAATGTTGCCTTGACTTCCACTGGAACAAAAGTGTTCACAAGTTGTGTCATTACCAAAAGTTAGAAACTCATAATTGTCAGCCAACATGCAAAAAAAAGTCCCATAATTATTGCTTTAATATGTGTGTACGGCCTAAAAAGCACTTCTGCCAGACTCTAGCTGGTAAGAAAACAAGAACATTATACAATCACAAAACGTCCCTGTTTTATGACCTCACTTTATAGTCGACAGCTTGTCAGCACAGTAACTTCAGAATGGCCCTTAAGGGTCTATTCAACAAGCTCGGTAATGGCTGCCTCAGTGAGATAAGTCAGAGGCTCCTAGTGTCTAAACAGTATTTTCTAGCACTCTCAATAAAAAATTACAGGTCTGAACTGGTATAAAAGAAAAGATTTCACGATTTATTTAACTCTCAGAGAACCCAGTCTTGCGAGAGCAACTTTCCCATCGAATAAATTGACAAAGAAAAGCTGATTTGATAGCTCTGGATTTCAGATGCGGAGATGTCTATTATGAGGCTTATTGAGAGTAAACTGGTCACTGACCTGGGCCGATCAAACTGAGCAAGCCCTCCGTCAAGGACTCACAGATTGTTGATTGAACAATGAAGGAGCAGCAGCACAATGATAAGACCACCCTTGTACTCTCCCCTCTTTCATAGTGTAGCACCCCTCTAGTTTGCTAAGGGAAGCTAGATAGATTTTTATTAGATAGAGGCTGAATAGCAGCTGTGGATGAGTGAGCCTGGGTATGAGTCAGCCAGGTCATTTTTGGGTCAGGGCTGATGGCTCTGCAGGTACCTCCCCCTGCTCTAGAAGCTTGAGAAGTTTCTAGAAGGCAGTGGGTGGGGGTGATCTGATCTGCATATTTAAGGGATCTTGGCCATTCCCCAAGCAGGAGGCTTTGCATAGGGCCAGGACAGCCCTTAAATATTGGAGCCTGATCAGCAGAGGAGTAGTGTCAGGTTGAACATGGAGTGAAGGCTGGAGTGTGGAGCCTGGGAGGAGGCCCAGGAGAGGAGCCTACCTGCAGGAAGGGGATGGAAGGGAGGAACTCTCAGCCTCAACTGTTCCCAGAGAGAGGACAGCCTGGGAAGCAGGGAAGGAGCCAGCTCAGCGTAAGGCCTGAAGGCAGCTACCAAATCACAAGCTTGCAGGAGAGGACTCAGAGAGTAATCCCACACACCCTGGGCCGGATAAGGATGGGAAACCAGACTAGCCCCCATCTGGGACTCTTGATTTAAAAGGGGCAGACTCCGGGTCCCCTTGCTCAGGGATTCCCCTCGGGCAGCTGGGTGAAGAGGAGAATTCATCTGGGGTCTAAGTCGGTATACCAGGAGGGCTGGAGAACGCTTCAAGAAGAGAATCTTTGTCTGTGGACTTGTACATAGTTGCTAAGGAATTGTTCTCAAGTTGCAGTTTCCTTGGGCATCCCATACACCTCTCAGCCCTATCTAAGCTCAATACCCCTTAATAAAACAGAAAAAAATACAAGCTCAAGGACTGTTTACTGACTCCAGTTTCCAAGTTTGAAGAAAATATGCGTTGCCTTGCTGTGCAGGACTTCAGGAGGACCCAAAAATCAGCGACTCCTAAGGGGGTAGTGCTACAATAGTGTTAGGCCAACGTAATTTGTACAACATCTATTGCTTGTTTTTGCATGCACTTTTCATTGGTTGTATATCCAACGAAAACTACATGCCAAATGATCAATAGATTCACAGATCTGTATATCAATGGATCTACAGGCATCCTCTTACAAGCTGAATTGATAGGAAAATCTGCCCCATTCCTGTAAGTGATGAGTTTGGCTCCCTCTGTGCTGGACCTGCCTTTAGGTTCTTTAATGTTCTATTGATTTTTCTATTGGTTATTTAATTCTTTAATTAGATGATCCTAATAAGAACCGATGGTAAGTAAAGCCAAAACTTTTTTTTGGACTGTGTATCATTGTGGAGATATCTATTCACTTCCTGTCTTAGAGATGCAACAGGAAATTTGAGGTAATCTCCCAAATTGAGGGAAATTCCCTTTCTTGACAGCTATCAGGTGATCCTAGTAGATTCCTCTTTACCTCTTGTTTTTGGTGACAACTCTAAAATGTAGACTTTCCCCTCACTTTCTTCCTCAGCGGCAATGGTCACCAGTACAAAGAGAGGGGTAAATCCCCCCCAAAAGACTGTGTATCATTGTGGAGATTTCTATTCACTTCCTGTCTTAGAGATGCAACAGGAAATTTGAAGTAATCTCCCAAATTGTGGAAAATTCCCTTTCTTGACAGCTATCAGGTGATCCTAGTAGATTCCTCTTTACCTCTTGTTTTTGGCGACAACTCTAAAATGTAGAATTTCCCTTCACTTTCTTCCTCAGTGGCAATGGTCACCAGTACAAAGAGAGGGGTAAATCCCCCCCCAAAAGAACTTGGACAGCAATACAAACTTGACAGAGGGCTTAACCCTTCTCCACTTTATCCAAAACTAAAACAAAATGTTTTGCCTAGAGATACTCTATAACAGGGGCGGACTCATGGGGCCCCTGGACAATAGGGGATCATGGGGCCCCTGTGTCCTTGCCCACACTCAAAAACGCCTATAAAAAAGGTACCAGGGGCATTTCATGGGGCCCCCTACTGACCCCAGGCCCTCGGGCAGTGCCCGAGTGCTGGAATGGTCAGTCCGCCCCTGCTCTATAACCACTTGCGGACCACCCACCCGCAATGTACTGTGGACGAGCAGCCCACACAGGCAAAGTGACGTACCCGTATGTCACTGCCTGTTTCTGGGTTTCCGGAGTGTGCGCGCATCCCGCCCACTTACTCCCGATGTGATTGTACAAGGCAAAAGCCTGTCAGCAAGATCCAGCCAATGATTCACAGCCAGGACCTGCTGATCGGCTATGTCCAATCACAAGCCAGAGCTCTGTGTTGACATGCAACACAGAGCTCTGTACAGAGGCAGTGCTTTCTCTGTTTCTCATCCCTGAAAAGCAGGGATGAGAAGCTGAGAGATCTAATAATGAAAATCAGCACACTTTACACATATTACACATAGTTAGGAACGCATTTAGCCCTTGATCATCCTAGATGTTAATCTTTGCCTAGCCAATGTCATTGGTACAGTGACAGTGTATAGTATTATCACTGATCACTGGTGATGTCTGTGGCAGTTAGTCAGTTCCCCCCAGCGTCAGTTAGTGTCAGATTGCCCGCCGCACTATTGCAGTACAATTATAAGTCGCTGATCACTTTAGAACCACTTTAATATTTTAGTTTCCAATCTATACTGTATACAAATACAAAAGTGGACATTTGTTGGTACCCTCGCAACTCATTAAAATAATGATCGTCCCTCCTGAAAATTGATTAACTGAAAAGCAATTGTCTTGTGTATATTTGCATGCCCTTGGTATGCTATCAGGTGCGGACTGACCATTTGGAAACTCGGGCACTGCCCGAGGGCCCAGGGTCAGTAGGGTGTCCCATGAGATGCCCCTGGTACCTTTTTCATAGGCTTTTTTGAGTTTGGGCAAGGACACAGGGGCCCCATGATCCCCTATTGCTCGGGGGCCCCATGAGTTGTCAGTCCGCCCTTGTATGCTATAGAGTTATACAAAGGAGGTGTGAAAAGAGATACCTTTTTGCTTATTCTATAAAAAACATTCTAAAATGGCCATTTTGTTGGTGTCCCCGGAAAAGATTTTATTTAACTGGATATATCAAACTAACAGACTGTTTTCTGTCGTTAGTATCGCACACGTCTTTGATCTTGTAATCATTCACTCAACCTAATTAAATGGGGAAGAGTAACACCTCTACTGTTTGTATCATCGTGTGCACACCACTGAGTACAGACCAGAGGCAGCAAAGGAGGAAATCAGAAAGAAAATGAAAGAGCATGTCAAAGGTAAAGGCTATAAGACCGTCTCCAAGCAGCTTGATGTTCCTGCGACTACAGTTGCAAATCTTATTAAGAAGTTCAAGGTCCATGAGTAGCCAACCTCCCTGGATGTGGCCGCCAAAGGAAAATTGACCCCAGACTGAGGGATGGTGCAAATGGTCAACAAAATACCAAGGAAAACATCCAAAGAGATACAAGCTGAGCTCCAAGGTCAAAGTACATCAGACTCA